>NC_046156.1:144345519-144453019 GCF_011064425.1 Rattus rattus | reverse complement strand
GAGTGTTTGAATTCTGGTTTGTAAGATTTAAAGGTGTCTCATTGCAAGCTCCTCCATCCTGTGACGATTGGTTTGTCAGCAATTGAAAGCATCCAGAACCCCAGTCTCAGTCCTTCGCAACCCAGAACGGAGCTTTCTGAACATCTGCTTGCAGGAATGGACAATGGATGCTCGCCTAAGTGGATTCTTTCGAGGATGCAAGGCAAGACTGTGGGATACTGTGCAATGTCTGTACCCTCCCTGTAAGGTAGGAAGGGGTTCTCTCAGCCAAGCCCTTCTGCAAAGAGGAGCCGAAGCCCTGGCAATCTGGGACTGCTGGTTAAGCTCGAATCTATTAGATAAGATTAGATAAGGTTTCTTGGTCTTCTATAAATTATTCCCTAAGCATAGGTATCAGTCTCAGTCATCAGTAGTAGAAGGTGGGGACGCACTCTCAAGTGTCATTGCCACCTGTAGCCTGACCCCAGCAGTTCCCGGTTATGAGAGAAGAGAGAAGGCAAACAAAGGCCATCTCAAAGACCGTACTTTCTCAGAAACTCCGTTAAACTATATGGTCTGCCCTACTGCCTCGTTTTGAAACGACTATTTTCATTTACAATCCAATTAATAAAATACAACCTGTTCTCAATTTCCCACAATTGGAGACAGCTTTTAGTCAGTGCGCCTTCCTAAGCATTTATGATGGGCTTAGAGTGCCGCCTGGTGGCTACTATGAATAACAGCAGATGACAAAGAACTCCCGTAGAGAATCAGCCTGGCGAAGGATTTAAAATCCCGAGGTTTCAGATGACCGAGCAGCTCAAATTTCATGGACTTGCCTGACCTAGGGGAGACACATCCCTAGACTGACTGATTTCCAGCTACGAATGGAAGCAGCTACCAGCTCTGTTTCGTTCCATTTACTTCTCAAAGAATTTCTACAGTGGGTTACACCTTATGAATCCACAGAGGATAGATACCTCATGTCCAAAGCATAATAAATACTTAATATACAAGTCCTGAGTTGTTGCCTGTGTTTTTTTTAACTCTAATTAACTTTCACTTTGCTTGTTTCTATTCTTTTACCTGTCATTTTAACTACAGACAGATCTCTGAGTTCAAGGCTAGCCCAGTCTATGAAGCAGGTTATAGGGCTTCCAGGGCTACACAGAGAAACTCTGTCTTGAAAAACCAATAAGCAAACAAGAAACAAACACAAACTCACTTAAAGAAAAGCAGAAGCCAAAGCTTCAAAAATAAACTACAGGTCAATGAAACAAAAAAAATGTTTTTAAAGAAAAGCAAAGTTTGTT
This sequence comes from Rattus rattus, assembly GCF_011064425.1. Classification (NCBI taxonomy): domain Eukaryota; kingdom Metazoa; phylum Chordata; class Mammalia; order Rodentia; family Muridae; genus Rattus; species Rattus rattus. Next base: position 144,451,727 of record NC_046156.1, on the reverse strand, counting down.
AAGCAGAACTGCTAGACTAGCCAGCAATAATATGAGAAGCCGCAAACAAATGCAAGCATGTTGCCTGGGCCCGCATCTGTTCCTTGTGCCTTTTCTCGGCCTCTTTTCCTGTTGATTTAGTCCGTTCCGATGTGCTTGGCTTTGCTTCATCTTGTCATCTTATATGTTTTATCATTATCCCTTAGAATCTTGTTTATTTTCTTATGAGAGACAGAAAAGGGGTGGATCGGGAGAGAGGTAGGGAGGAACTGGAAGGAGTAGAGGGAGGAGAACAAACCATCATCAGAATATATTATATGGGGGAAAATCTATATTCAAACGAACAAAACAGAATCAAAAAGGAGACGTTACCATTACAGAAATGGTAAGAAATGGTAATAATAAAGAAAATCAAAAGGAGCTACTATAAACTAAAACAAAAACAAAAAACTATATTTTAAAAAAAAAAACTGGATAATCTAGAACAAATAGAAAAAATCCTGAATGCTTACAACCTGACAATATTAACTAAAAGAATACAGAATTGGTCAATTATGTGTACTGGAATGGAAATAATTGAAAAGCTCTCATTAAAAAACAAACAACAAAACCAGTCCTGTCTGGTCAGGTAAACAGAGACACATGGCCTTTCTCCTACTGTTTTACTTCCTTGTCTCATCAATGTCACAACACCTGACAAAGGCAGCTAAAGAAGGAAGAACTGCTTTGGCTCTGTCCTTCGTGGTGGGGATGGTCTTGGTGCGGGAGCTAGGATGCTGATCCCCCCAACCCCTATACAGGCAGACAAAAGCTGCTGCCCAGTTCCCTTAGTCCCAGCCCCCGTGCGATGGTGCTGCCCACTATTAGAGTTGTTTTTCCCACGTCTAGTAACCTAATCTAGAAACTCCCACACAGGTTTGTTACTATGGTGACCCTCCCCCAACCCTTTCTCTCAGGATTAGTCACCGCAGCTCCCACGCGGACAAATACAAAGAAAACACTTGACCTGCTCAGGAAAGAGGGTATGAGTCTGGGAAGTTAGTGGAGGAACATCAAAAAGACCACGTGAGAAAAAAACAACACGGAGAAATAAGAACCCTGTGGACTCTTAACACACAACAGTAAAGAAAGCGACAGGGAAGGAAAGATCTGGGAGGTTAGATTTACACACAAACGGGAAAAGGAAAGTTTCCAGAAGTGAATACAGCAGAATCATAATTTTGGAAAAAGGAGTCACGTGCTTCATGAAGCAGATGCCGGGAACCACAGGGTGCCTGCCAGCCTACATCACTTGTGTTAACAGTTATGCTGGGGGAAAGATGGCGAAGATCCTGAAACTGTGATCAAAGCGGTGCTGCAGGAGGCACAGCCAAGAGGCCTGGAAAAAACAGCAGACCCATGTGACCCACAGGAGCCAGCAGACAGCTCAAGCACTGGAAAGAACATCCCATCCGGCCCAAAAGGTAGCTAGAACGTGGGGCTGGCTTCATAGAGAACCAAAGGTTTAAACTCATGTAGGAAAGGCTGACGTCACATCCAGCACAGAAAGGAGACCGGTGAAATCACCTTGGAGCAGTACTCGTGTTTAAGAATTCTGAGGGAGGGCTGACACCACTCACTTCTAGGCAGAAATCCCATCCAACAGGATTGCCTCTGAGACACTGCACAGGTAAGGAATCTGATCGAACAGGTTTGGACTAGAGACCAACAACAGCTCCCCATTAGCCTTTGCTCTAACTCATCTCAGAGGAAGGAAGGATCCAGCACCCATCCCAGAAAAAATCCCCTTTATTTTCATTTTTCAGCTTTGCTCTTGCATAACTAATGTTTTAAAGCTTTTGTATTGATGGATTGAGTTTCAACTGCTCTATTTCTGTGCCTATTCTATTGCATGCTGCTTCCCTAAACACACATAGTTTCCCTCTCATGCCCATCTGGGCTTCTTTTCCAAGTTACCTTGTTATTCCCACAGATTTGGGGGGAAAGACCACTGATCCAAACCATAGGCAAACCAATTAAATCACTCTCGATTTGTTACATGGGCTGTCTCCCGCAATGAGGGATTTAATAGCACTGAACATGGGGAAGATAAGGTTTTGATAGCTCAGGAGTGGGGGTTCCCAAATGCCGTGGTTGTCAGGTGGTCATAACAAGGTATAACATAGTCAGAACTGTGGAAGCTACAAGAGAGGGATGCAATTATGTCAAGTGTGGTAGCTTTTCATCAGTGAGCCAAGTAAAGGAAGAGCAAGAGTCAGGGCCAAGAAAACACAGCAGAATGGCATTAAGAACAAGAAAGGGGTTTTCAGAAGCATGCTCAAACGCACACAGAGTAATCTAGAGTCTGTGAAATCTGTATTTAACATATTACATGTACTCAGGTCTGCAAGGACTATGGCTCAAGATCTTTAAAGGACATCTGAAATCATAGGCAGACTGAACCCTGTAATACTCCATTTTCTCTTACGTATATTTGTGCTTAAACACAATATACACATACATATATACATACATACATACACACCTATAGTTTATATAATAGGCACAGTAAGACATAACTGAGGAATTCCAACAATATAATCAAATTACTTGTGCCTCTACTCTTCGTCTTTGATTATTAGGTATAATAAGGGTTACTTGGTCACAGGGACTGTAACAGCGTGGCAATCTGATAATTAAGAAGGCCACTAGTTAGCTATTAAGCAGGTAGCATATACAGGGTGGCATATACGGTGCATACACACAGGAAGAAACACCAGTCACGTCCTGGGTCAGACGCAGAAAGGAGATTGGGATTCCATCCGCAGACTGAGAACAGCACACAACTTACAGTTCTGTTACCTGATTTTTTTTTTCCTTTTTTATGTGTTCATGTGGCTGTCATCCACAGGTGATACCATAGAAATCAACACTGAGTATAAGGTGGTATTTCTACAACAACACAGTAACTATATACACCTCAGATCCCACAGAGAAGCTGAAATGAATTGCCCTGCTTCCAAAAGGGACCAGTTACTCCCCTGCATCATAAGAGACGCATCTCTGGGCTTCCGTGGTGTCTGAACCAGAAGCAGCACTACCCTGTGTGCTTGGAGTGTGAGTGCCTATCTTCTGAGCAATGCTTCTATTGCCCTAGCTTCAGTCCTGAGAGTTCCTGCCTTGTTTTCTTCTGAAAAATAGCTCAAATGTTCTGTATATAGTGCAATAAAAGTTCTAGTGAGCCAACAAACGAATGATATAAGTGAGTCTGAAGACCGGAAAGGATTCCAGCTATTTTTAAGGAGCACTTTCTCCCACAGAGAAAATTTAACTAACGTCTTAAATTAAGGAGATGGGAGAAAGTGGAGAGACAGGACAGAAATCGACTAATGCGTCGTCTGTTTATGTCCTGGAGCTGTAAAATAATGGTTCTTTATTAGTCTTTGTATCTTTGTGGTTGGTTTGTTGTTTTATTCTTGCTAGGCTTGCTAGCTTTACCATACTATCTAATTTGTTTAGTAAGGCAGATGCTATTGTGAAGCTTAAACTGTCTGCTACTTCGGTTTCCGCTAAGTTTTCCAAGGAAGAAAATGTTACAGTTAGGGTTGAACTGTTGCCCACTGTAGAGTGGACATCCGTAGCGGTAGGTCGAATGACGTTTTAAATGGTAGGAATTCCCTCTTTGGCAAGTCCAGGTCACCTTGATTATAGGACGTTATTCATCCCCCATCTTGCTTTCCCATTCTGGGAGGTCTAGATGGCTGGCCCAGGGCTACATCTATGAGCCAAGTTGGCCAGTCCACGGTCTGACCCTGGAATATGACTCCTGAAGAGAACACCTACTCGAATGATAGCAGTCCTGTTCCCCGCAGTTGGCCACCCCGAGAAAGAAGCGTCTCAACTGTGGCTACCCTGGGTCTCAAGGCCTCTCAGCTTTGGGACAACCTTTCCATTTGCATGTAGCATTTCCCACCAATAGCCTGGGCTTGTTTTCATACTATCTTGGATCTTTGTGAGAACAAAGCCCGAGGTCTCCCACTGCGATCCAGGATAAGGTGGTGGCATAGCTTTAGGGAGTGTTCCAGAATGTGAACTTTGTGACAGTTTTTCTAGGCTGAGAATGCTTTGCCATAGTAGCCTATCATAGCCTTGGCCCTTAGATTTGGGGTAGTCAGCCTTTATCACGACCCATTTGCTTCACTCTGAAATGTCAACAGGAGGCAGCACTAGGATTCATTTTAAAGTACTTTCTGTTTCTTTTCCGGGTAATGTCATTTATAGTTTAAGAAAAGAAACAACTTTTTTGTTGTCTTGGCATTTTAGCAACTCAGCTCATACAGTACCTGGAGCCTCAAGGATAGAGGGGAGCTAGTCTTGCCAAGAACTAATCCATGGAAATATAGTGAGACCATATTCATAGTTTTAAATTTCTCAGGAACTACATATTTAAAGAATAAAGGAGGGGTTTGGAAGACAGCTCAGCGGTTAGGAGTTCTGGCCGCACAGCACCCACATGGTAGCTTGCAAGTGTCTACAACTCCAGTTCCAGAGCATCGGTCACCATCACACATGCAGGGAAGACACCAATGCACACAAAACAAAATTAAAAACATAAATTAATTAAAAACAACTTTAAAACGTAAAAAAAAAGAAATAGGATAAATTTCCAACTGTGTTTTGTTTAATGCAATTAATTTAAAATAATATTTCTACATACGATCAATATACATTTTGTAGGCTTTAATTTTTCTCAAAGTCTACTTTTAATAGGGGTTCTTAAATGCTTTAACCTCCCCTCTAGCCATCCCCTCTGGTGGATGGTGATCCACCAGAGGTAGAGGAAAATAAAGGTTATTAGGAGACGGGTGATGAGGACCTGTTTAGAAATTGTTCTTTGGAGCAAATTCAATCCGGTGTTACCAGGGAATCAGCAGTTCAGTTCACAAAAACCAAAAGCGGCAGCTTGATCTACTCACAAACACTTCACAAATATACGAGCAGTCCAGTTCAGTAGTGTCAGGATAGCAAACGCAAATCAGCAGTGGTGGCACAACCCAGCAGAAAAAGCCAGGCCTCCACCGAATCAGCCCAAATCAGCAGGAGGGACCCGGACCAACGGAGGCACCACGAGAAGCCCTTTGCCGTGCCTCTCTCAACCAAGTGAAGAGCAGGCAAGCAAGTCCGGTCACTGTTCACTGAGTCCTATTCATACTCCGTCCAATCGTCACGTGCCCTCCGCGGGACTTGCCTCAGTGCGAGTCTTTCCTACAGACTCCACATGAATCTGTATCAGCTGACATCACCCTGCCAATTGGACCAAGTCCCTGGAAGCAGCAAGAGGCTACAGAGCAACCCCAGCAGGTTTTGGTGCATTTCTTTCTCTGAAGTCACGACAAGCAGAGCTTGGCAACAGCAGTGTAAGGTGAACCAATGCATGCATGCCGTTAGCAAAGACCCCTTCGTCCCTCAGCCTTCCACGTGCTTGCTTTAAGCAGAAACCCTCTCTCTCACCTGGGTCCACGTCAGGAAAACACCCCTTCACGTGTCTACCACAGCAAAACACCATCGGACCCGACTTACTTCAAAGAAACCAGAAGGTTCCATTTCACGATTGTTAATGAAGTCTTTTACAGTGCTCTACACCAAGTCTTTGGAATCCAGTGGGTATTTTACATTTAGAGTGCACCTCAGAACAGCTGCGGCAAATGTTTTGCCTGGTGCAGGCAACAGCGATGCAGCCCTGTAATTCTAGGGCTTCAGAGGCCAAAGCAAGAGGAATGAAGGTCAGCCTGAGGTATAACGCAAGGTCGTGTGCTGCACACTGAGGCTCGAACTCAAAATCTCAGACAGAGGAAACAGGGAAGGGAGGCAGAAAGACAGACGAAGACAGACAGAGAAAATATATTTATTTACAAACTTAGCAGTTGAAAGGGCAGAACCAAGTTGTTGAAATGCTACAGTGTTTCTAACAAATGTATAAACAGTTTTTAATTACCTAAAATTAAGCATAATTAAAATCCGCTCTAAACAAGCTCCTTTCATGGGTCTGGTAGACTTCTCGTAGACCCTGAAAGCCAGCTGCACCAGGAGGCCCATGGGTCCTGTGTTTAATCAGGAAGAAGACAAAGCAAAGCATCTCAAATCTTACCCTTGAGGCTTAACATTTTTAAATGTCTACAGGTCCTTTTGTTTCTGCTTGAGCTAATGCTACGGTTTAGATAGGTCCCTAAAAATTTCACAATAGGAAAGAATCCTCAGATTCACATGCTAGTCAGAGGCAGAGGCAGGAGCTCTAGGAGGTCCTTAGGATTACAGAAGGCTCTGGGTGTGAAGCGTTCTAAGAGGGATCCCACTTAGCCACACTCTTGCTCCATGGGCCATGTGCTCACCAGGGTTACTGTGCAGCAGGAAACACTCACCCGAGTCAGCACTGTGCACGTGGACTTCCCAGTCTGGAAAACTAAGTCAGAGTAGGTCTTTTGTGATTTATCCAGTCTCCGGTCTCGTTATAGCAGCAGAAAGTGGACTGACAGTTATGCTGAATCTTATTAAGCTTTAACTTGATCCTTTAGTCACATTTTAAGTTTCACCATTATTTCTTCCAGAAATGTTGTATCTGGTTCCCCCTAACTCACTTACCTGGCCCCTCCACACCAACCAGGCTAGGACTCCCATTGCCGGGGCTTAACATGATCCCATTGTGCACTCTTTCTCATTTCTTTCAACTTCCCGTCCCCTTTTGTTCTTTGTCTGCAGTGGTATCTCTTGCTGTGCCTTCCCTTACACACCTCTTTCCTTCTGCAATGGCTTGGCTGTTGTTAATACTTCATTGGTAAGCTTGTTGTTGTCGTTTTTGTTAGATACATACATATTTTATATTTAATAGTTAATTTTTTATTTCCAATAGCCATAAATAATCATCAAAATATCAAGCTAATTCAACACTAAATCCTTAAGTGTCTGGATTGTTGAAATTAATGGCCTTTTGAGGTAGTCTTCCTCCCCCCCACCCCCACCCCCAGTTGCTGTTGGTTTAATGTAGCGTTTCAGCTAGGGTTGTTTTTAAGGACATCATCTCCTTAGCCCAGATGTACGTTGATCATACGAAATGTATGTGTACTTCAATACTCTTACCTTCTATTATCCACGCCGATTCTTAGTCCCTTGCTATTGTTTTTCTTTGTCTTTTATTTTAATTTTATTTCTTGGTCTCTCACATATCCGAATGCTGAGTGTTTGAGAATTTTATGCTGTTGGGTATCATGGTATTCTTATAGCTATTGTTGTTATTGCTAGCTTTAAATTCTTCTGTAGCTATCTAGATGTGAGAATCATTTAGTGCTCTGTGGCTTCTTTTTATAGTTTTCAATATAGGTGTAACTTGGTCTCCTGCCCTGAGGACTCAACCAGTCGCTGCCGTGATTAGGACGTCTCTCCACTCTGGAAATCGGTGATGAGGAGCATTCCTGGCACTGTGTGACTGTGCAGAGGGTCTGCCCACGTGCTCCCAGCAGTTCCTTTAACCAGCTCTTCCCTCGTGTGTGTTAGAAGGGACCCCTCTACTCATGTGCTTTATTCTGGTAGACTAAGCTGCCATGTTATCATCCTAAACCCTACAAATGTCAAGAACTTATTCCTCAGTCTGGAGGCATAGAAAGACAAGATGGGGACAGCAAGCCTGGTGAGGACTCGCACCAGGTCAGCGACCACCTTCTGGCCATCTTCTTGCATGGATGAAGCTCATGAACAAGCTTCTTCAAGTTCAAATTCCTAAGATCACTATTCCCACCCCGGAGCGCTCCTGTGACCCAAGCACATCCTTAAAGGCTCAACTGCCTAAACCCATTGTAGTGGTTTGAATAAACTTGGCCCAGGGAGTGGCACTGTTAGGAGGTGTGGCCTTGTTGGAGTTGAAGTGGCCTTGTTGGAGGAAGTGTGCCAGAGTTGGGGTGGGCTTTTAGCCCCTCCTCCCAGCTGCCTGAAAACAGTCAGATCAAAATGTAGAACTCTCAGCTCCTCTGGAGCTATGTCTGCCTGGATGCTGCCATGCTCCCGCCTTAATGATGACGGACTGAACCTCTGAACCTGTAAGCCAGCCCCAATTAAATGTTCTTCCTTATAAGACTAGCCTCGGTCATGGCATCTGTTCACAGCAGTAAAACCCTAATCGGGACAGCCGTCATCATAGAAGTAGGATTGCAAATGTGAGCTGGGGGACATTCAAACATTCATACTGTGGATTACTCCTTCCTGTTCGCTCACATCTCTCTGTCTCTGTAACACTCTCTTTTCCAGACTCCCTCCCAACAACAATAAACTCACCTGGCTCTGTCCAGTTTCCCTTCGGTGAGTCAAGACACTAGGTGTGCTTACCACATGGTTCTCCCCTCTCTAAGGCATCAGTGTCCAGTGCTGTCTTTAGTTAGGTTTCTGAATACTGTCCCTTTACTCCAATACTGTGGCTTCACTGTTGCTTCACGGTCCAATCGTATCATTGTTTAAGGGCAGAAGGTAAATCCTGTCAGTCTACCGGTTGTTGTGCATGGAGGAAATATTGACAGACTGCCTGCTGTACATGAGAGATTTTGAAGAGCCCTGGAAATAGACTATTAAAGACACGTAGTCTCTCTCACCCCTCACCTTACCACAGACCATCAGGAGAAAGCCTTCAGGTAAGGTGTATGACGGAGCGCATGAAAAGAAAATGCCACCCGAGTAAGCAGGGTGCCGAACAAAACAAAACAAAACAAACAGAAAACAAGCACACAGTGAGAAGATCTAATTTAGTCTGGAAATTATTTTTTTTAAAAAGTTACCTAAGATGGAAATGTTTAGCCAGAATTTAGAAAATGAGAAGAATTTGGTGTGCGTGCTCGGCAGGGCAGAAAGAATGCCAAGAGAAACGGCCACTGCCACGCACCTGTGGCAGAATGAGAGCCCTGGGATCATCCAGCCCAGCACTCAGACTTCCACACCAGAAACCAGGGGCCAGAGACTACCTACCCTGGGGCTCGTCCCAACCCACCCGGCTGTTCAAATGGGTGGAAGGATGATGGGATTTGTCATTTAACTGCTATGACATGACATGCGTGACACCTAGCTTTATAATTCATTTTCATTTAAAGAGAATTACAGGCCAAATTTTTACTTGAGATACATTTTTTAATTGCCAGTATTTTAATATATTTACAAAGTGCACGCTGTGAAATGTTTGTTCTTGTTGAAAGGGCAAGAGAACACAAAACAGCAGAGAATGAACAGTGCTGGCAACAGCCTACGAGTGTTCACTCTGCTTCCTGTTTCACACCCGGGAGACGCCTGACCAGCACACGAAGCTGTAACTGCTTTCAGATATTTGGGGAGAGCCTTCCATTGCCCCCCTCAAAGCTCAATCAGCGTACTAAACGTCAATTAAAGTAAAGCTCCCTGAAGATTTTCAGCTGTGAAACTCAACTGAAACTATACAGACTCACTAGAACAAGTCTGTTCTAGTAGCGTGTTTATTTTTGCTGTGGGTGACCAGGATGCACACAGCTGCCTTGTATTTGCATAGACATCCCCCCGCCCCGCACCCCCAGTTATCCTAGGTATTCCTCAGGAAGGCTTATAAACTGGAATGTGTTTTAAATGTCAGAAGAGTTGTTTTCAATACATACATACAAAAAAAAAATCAACTATATACCGGGACTAGAAACACAGTAGTAAATAGAGCAGGTCCGTGAGTCCAGCAGTCTGGAAAGCTCTCCTCCAATGATACTGGGCCCCTTTGCAACCCTGACTATACCTTAACTGTTATTTAAAAGGCAACAATCCATGTAAAACAGGTCTCTGCTAATTTCTAAGCTTCGCAAAGCATTTACGTCTTATGTGTAGTCCAATAATTTAGGTGTCAATTTTTTTTTCCATTGTAGCTTAAGTGGCCCAGGCTGCCAGCTGCTTGAAGTCATCATCTTCCTCCGCCCTCCTGGAAGATGCTAGAACATAAGAGTGAAGGAAATCCAGCATTAGTCTTAATCAGTCGCTAGCCATGAGTAGTCATCCTGCTTTCAGCATAGAAAACGGGTAGGAATTACATAGAAAACGTGTTTGTTTATACAAATCCGCATAAGCAAGGACTGAAAGCAGGAGGCCTGACGTGGGGGACCCGTGAGGACACAGGTCGTGGGGTGGGTAACAGACCTGCTCGAGAGCGGTGCACAGAGGGAGGCACGCCGGCCTTCCTGCTGGGCTGTGCTGGGAAGGACGAGGAAGGCACATTTGGGAGCTTCATGCTTGTCATCTTCTTATTTAATTCTTCCTGCTCCAGTTCCTCGAGCTCCGCCAGAAGCTCATCCTGAGCACGGGAGAAAGAAAGAATTACGGAGCTAATGTTTCGGGAGGTGGGTTTCCCCAAACATAACAAGGAGAACATCTGCTGCCCGATTGATATGTGGGAACCCGGTGAAACGGAATATTTATTTTAAAACTAATCTTTTTTCGCAACACTGAGCAATGATTAGAAATGAATATTTTGGGTTGTACAAATTTGTCGTAGTTAATCTTATAATACTTCGGTAAACAGCTATTGAAGTAACCGGTGCTGAATGTGTTATCGCCTCAGGTTCTGGAAATTCACAGGGCGATTGTTAGTTTCCCGTATGCTCACTTTTTTTTTTCCTCTCCTGTTGAGAATTTCTGAGACTTTCATTAGAGGAAATAAATATTTATATTTGAGTTAATGCTACTCAAAACAAAACAGGCATACTGAAAAATAATATCGTACAGAAAGTTAAAAAATAAACATCGCGGTTCTTCTATCAAATCATCAAAGTCAATATAAATTGTGTGTTTAGGTGATTTTGTTCACAGGGCTGGGGGGGTGGAACACAGTGGTTCACGCCACACAAGCAACTCAACCGCTGAACTCTGGATCCAGCCCATGTGCTTGTGTCAGTAAAACTTCAAGATCAGTGTTATGTATTTTTTTTCTTTATAGCGGCTCCTCAAAGTCTGGCTTAATCCGAAAGCATCTTCTACCCTGTGCCTAAGGAATGCTAACATCAGCTGAGACCTTAAGGATGTGGGTCACCTCTTGCCTAGCCTGAGATAACTCACACGTACCTAGCCTGGGAAACCCTCCAGCATTCATCAGCCTGCCAGAGTGAGTAGTAGTTACAACCACATTTTATTATACATCAGAGGCTGTCAGAGAGAGAAACTGTAGAAAGACAGAAGGCTTGGTCTGCCTCACAGCAAGGGGGCATCTTTGTCACCCACGTGTGTAAACAGACAGAAAAGGCTAGAGCATGTATGTTACATTCTTGCCCACCGTTCTCAAGGGAAGCTGGGAAGTATCGTCTTTCAGCAGGGAACTATCAGAAAAGATCTATCATAACTGTGGATCCATCCAATTACTTACTCATCTATCACTCAACAGAGTTTTTGAGATCTCACTCCTGGGCAGAGCAAGGGTAAACCAGGATGCCCTACATCACGGGAGCCTATGCTTGAATTTATGCACATCTGCATGCATCTTGTATTTGATGGCTTTGCTGCTGTAATTTGTTTTGAGATGAAATCTTTCTATGTATCTCAGGCCGGCTTTGACTTCACGATGTGGCCCAAGGTTGACCTTGAACTCACAACTCTCCTGCACTTCTATGTCCAGACTGGTATTTTAAGCTTTGCAGGCAAGACACCTCCCTATTACCAGATCTTCTTTCTTATTTCCTATAGTTCAAGAGAGTACAAATCATCCTTAGAGCTACACAAAAGTAGGCATGACTGACTGACTTATTGGCCACATTTTGCCAATACCTTATGTGTATTGTCTTCATAAATGAATGAGTAGAACATTTGTGCCAGGTGCCAACAGAGGTTGGAAGAGGGCATCAGATCCCATAGAATTTACAATATGGAGGACCTACTCTGAATGCTGGGAACAGAACCCCAGATTCTCTGCAAAGGTAACAAGTTTTCTGAATCTCTCTCCAGTCCCAGACCCAAATCATTTTTTGACATTACTAGCAGCAAACTGTCATTTTCAAAGACACCTATGGTGTCTTAGACTTGTTAGATGTCATCTTGACGTGTTAGACTCATTCTGCCACATGACCCAGAAACAGGAAGCTGGGCTACTCTGTCCCTTGGGAATGTGCCATGTCCTCATCGTGGGCATGAGTAGCTTGAATGGAATCCCTAAAATTCTCATTGTGGGCCCCACCAGTGTAACTACAGCCTTCCTGGACTGTGGGGCTGATGAGTGTGAATGGAATGGGAGTGTAAATAATGCTACTCCACAATTACACAATTACTTGTTTTATAGACTGAGTAATGAACAGAAGCAGCCTAACTCCTAATTTAACAGCCACAGAGCACAATCCATCTGCTGCTTACACAGTGACACCGTCTGCTCTGTTTGGCCAGATGTGAGAGCACGCGATCCCTCATAATGGGACCATTTATACTCCAACCACTAAAAGTCACTAACTTTACATAATCACAGGCTGTTTTCTTTCTCCTTAATAGCTGGAAACCTAATTAAAAAGCTGTTTCCCAAACTAGTCATCTTTCCTTGAAATCAGCTACTAACACCTCATTTCCCTCCTTGAAAACTCACTTCCAATAAATCCCATTTCTCTGTCCAGCCACGAGCAAACCGTCTTCTCTGCGTGATAGCAAGCTGCCCTCCACCACAGCCATAGTTCCTTTAGAGGCACCCCCACCTCACACCTACCTCATCGAAGCCATCGGCAAACTGAACTCTTTGAGAAAACGCTTCTGAGATTTCCTGGGCGATGTCCTGCTGCTCTGTGATGTCTTGCATCAAGTCATCGATTTTGTTGAGATCCCTGGGAAGCCATTTTGTTGGGGTTTTAGAATTTCATCTAACAATTATGAATTTAGACTTAATTCCGTACGAAATCCAGTTAATCTCACATATACTCTTCAGTTACTTCAACGCTGTAACAGAAGTTCCTTATCCAACGTCCATCAATTCAACAAATAATTTGCACTTTAGTAATCCTGTACAATCACATGCGAGAATAAAATACCTGTGTGATTGATTATTTGTCAATTTGGGGAGTGCATGTGGTAAAATATGTGCGGTGCTTCTCTGCTCCTTAATTTGCCCAGGACCGCCAAGACAGAGAAGACAAGGCAGCTCTTAGCAGCCATTCCTGAAGCAACTAAACGCTGGCACTTTCTATGACACAGTAGCTCTGAAATGCTCACTCCTTGAAGGTGTTCCCCTCTGGGCAATGTGTGGGAGGGGCTAAATTGGAAGAATTTGACCCAGCAGGACCTCAGGAGGCCACAACCTCGCAAATGAAGGCAGGAAGGTTCAGGTTCAGGACAGTTCCTTAAAACTTAGTCTCAGGGGATGGGCCATGCTCCATGTTCTTATTTTTGTAACAATGTTTCTGAACCGTTCCTACAACTCAGAAACCAGGCCAGGCTGATAAGTTGGAAGGGAAGCAACAGGGCCCTCCTTTATTGAATAGCCTCAGCGCTAAAAGTTTGAGCCCAGTGGAGTGCATCATTTCTTCAGTTTCTCAGCCCCCACCACTATGAAAACTGAGACCCTCAACACATTTTCATAAGTAATCAAGAAGAATGCTTTTATCGTTTGCCTGCCGCCTTTTATATTCAATCCTTATTAGCGTTGTAGTAAATGTATTTATTAAAGGGAGCACAAGATATGTATGAGCCAAGTTTGGAACCGTGACTGAACTTTTCTACAAAAGCACACTCTTGTCTGATGCTTCTAAGGAACCTGGAGACACAGCCAGACTGTGCAATCCACTTCAGTCAGCACCCGGCTTACCACAACTGTGGGAGGCTGGGGTCCAGCCACGCACTGACAACCACTGAAGTGACAGAATGGCAGCTGCTTGATGAGTTAGTAAGACAAGAAGTTGTTCTTGAGGAGGTCTTCACAGCCCCAGGCACTACTGCAGCCTCTTCCCATCCTCTGGAACCATGTCTGTCCCTCAGCATTTGCTGCTCTCTCTTATGCTCTCCTAGACTCTCAGTGTCCCTAATCAGAAAAGGACCAGGTCCCATTTCCCTTCCCCAGTGTAGATGCAGACCGAATGCACCTTATAGGATCTCAGACTGTTGATTACACAGTGCTCTCTGGAGCAGGAACTGTGCCAGGTCTATCTAGCATCTCAGTGAATTTCACAACAACCCGAGGAAGTGAGCAAGAACTTATAGCTGGGAATACTGTGGGAACTATAAACCAGGAAACTATAAACCCTGGTCTCTGTAATTAATACTTTGTCAGTGATTTTCAAATATGAGGAAGTGTCAGTCTCAGCCAGGAGAACTTGGTTAAAAACAAAAGGTATAAAATCTGTCTTAGTTCGGGAAGACGAGGCATCTGCATGTTTTTGAACAGCTTAGATAATTCCAATACCCAGCAAAGTCTGGTAACTACTATCCTACAGTTCTAACACCTTCGCTGATGTTTGCATTGTTAACGTTACAGAATTGCAGTTGAATTTCATAAATGAACTGAGAATTATTGAAAGCGTGATTCTATGCTTTTTTTTTCTTCTTCAAAAACTTTTTTTTTTAAACTTTGCCACTGTAAGTTTGAAACTGCCTCTGAGAGTGCATTCCATTCAATACATCACGCAGTGACCCAGTCCTACCAAAATCACCATACCATGTCCAAGACTCTTCTCAGCTTAAGGACGGGGAGTCTGGGTCACTCACATGTTTTCATGAACAGCTTTCATGGCCTTGGCTGCGAAGCCCATGTTCCGTAAGACCTCAGTGTTGGTGTGTGAGTTCTCTAGCGCCTCCCGCTGGAACTCAATGGTGGAAAGGGTGCCGTCAATCTGTGTGAGCTGCTTCTCAAATCTCTTCTTTCTTTTCAGTGCCTGCAAGGCAGCTAAATCAGGAAGAAACCAAAATTTGTATCAGAAGAAAGAGCTACCCCTACTTAAGAGGCTCAGACCAAACATGATGCATGGCCACAGAACGGCTGAAACCTGAAGACGAAGAACACGTTAAACAACCCGTAAATGACACTTACGGGGGACATCTGTCGCCGGGTCTCTACACCAGCTATTATTCTCTCTCAAACACCCTCAGAGTCTTTCTTCCAAGAGTAAGAGGACGGGAAGTCAACTTTCATATTCACAAAATATGCCACAGAAATGTTTGTGCCAGTGCTGGATTTGGGAGAAAGCATCGGTGAAATATATTAAGAAAAGCCATACAATAAAAAGACGACCAATCTTTACAAGAGGAAAGGAGCTTAATGGCTGTCAAATCTACCCTTGTTTTCTTAAAGGCTAATTTACCAAGATCCAAAGAAGTGAAGTGATGTGTTTAAAGGCAGGCAGCTTCCGGGGGCTGGAACCTAAAGTTCTGAGCTGAACACCTTGATTCGAACTGAGAGGGCCCTAAGGTCGCGTCTAACACGAGTGTCCATGAAATCAATGCGGCTGGAGTGCTGCTGCTCAGGAGCCCGCTCTGGTGGGAGAACGGAGCGCTGCCTTCTGAGAAACAAGATCTGAATAAACCCCACCCCCACCACCACTGGCCCTTTACCTGCCTCACCTGAAAGCCACAAACTCAAAGGAATCCTTTTGACTGTGACACCCTCTGAGAGACCCTCTAAACAGGCTCAAAACATCCAGTTTGGTAAGGCATCTTGGGAAAATACAAGAATAAATACACAGATAAATGATAGCTAACCAGATTGGCAAAGGAAGAGAAATGGACTGTGTATTCAGAAAGAAGCGGGTGAGTTATCACAGCAGATGTCTGGGGGGGGAAACGCCTAAGTCCGCTGTGGTCATTCGGCCTTTGTGGATCCAATGGATTCGGTGTGTATTCCTGTGGTCTTTCATTGTGCAGAGACTCTCACAGCCTTGGCTTTGGGTAGTTTTCACTAGAGACTGAGTGGGCCTTTCCCTTCCCCGGGCTGCCTGAGGAGCCCCACCATCCTAACTGTCTGAACCAGGGACCCCAAGAGAAAACAAACGCTTGCTCTGAACTCCTCACCCCAGGAGGCAATGGAATCTACGAGAGACATCTAAGAGGATGATACAAGATCACACACCCTCTACGGATGCCATATTTGTTTCTGAATTCAGAATGCCCTGTGGTAGCAGGGAGATGAGTGGCTTTAGCATGTTTCGTGACCCCTCAGATGGTGCAAATTAAAATTATCCTCAATGCAAAGTGTCGAGCTGTGGCACGGTATGAGACGGAAGAGTGGAGCCAACAGTGAAAGGAATATACAATCCAAACGAAGATTCTCAGGACTGCAGAAGCCAGCGTCCACGCTGGCCAAAGACAGGAGAGGTTTTCAATGGCTTTATTGGTAATGACTGGAAATTTTTTGTGAAAGATTAATAAGCCACAAAACCTTTTTGAGAATCTATATTTAAAAAGAATTTTTTTTTGCACAGTCCCATTTTATTCCTCCTGTCTTAGATTCCACTTTACGTTATGCTTACGTAGCATTTTGGCCTTCTTTTTATTATAATCTGCCTGAATGTGTTTATGTGAATCTCTATTTCAAACACAGTTAGCTTGTTTGGTTGTCCATGAGACAGAGTCTCATTTAGTAGCCCAGGCTGGCCTCAAACTCATGAATATCTTGCCCCAAATTCTACAGTCCCAGGATTTCAGGAAAGTCAGAATCCATTCTTGTTTCTGGGGCGTGGTGCTCAGACATCCTAGCAGGCACGGATCCACCTCCTCCCCCTCACCACAGGCTGTGGGGATGCACTGACTCTGCAGACCACGCACAGGTCAGAGCAGCAGTCCACAGGCCTGGTGCTGATCAGGGTCGCACAGGCGTTCTAGGTGATGGGGGTCCTTACGGAGGAAGCGGCTGGCCTGACCTCAGTCTCAGGGCTACCATGACCTCCTTTGAGATCAGCCGCAGGCTCCACTCCCATGGTCTTGCAATGAATCTGCTCATTGTAGCACCAGGAGCTTCTGGCCTTCAGATTACTGGGGTCAGTGCTGTGCCACCCAGTCTTCCTCCTGAATAGGAAGTTCCTCGAGACCATCCAGTGCGGACGTGCAGATATGGCAGCACCAATTCTCAATATGACAGCTGGATACTTTTGTATTGTAGAATCAGGTCTTCCTTCAGCTAAAGAAAATGGCTTTCTATTATTTCTTTGTTCCTCCTCCATTGTTTCTATGTACTCTCTTCTGAAACCCTTACTATTTAACTTATTTTATTTAATTAATTTAATTTAATAAAACCCTTTTTATTTAATTAGCGACACCTTTGCCCCCTTAGTGAACATTCTCTCCTTCATTGGTTGGTTGGTTTCTCTCTTGTGAAATCCCTGTAAGTCCCAATAGCAGCTTTTTGGCTCTGTCCTTAAATCTGACCGACATGTCTGTATTTTCTGACAGAGTTCTAGGATGCCTTCTTGACTTCGTCTTCTGCTGATTTTTTAAAAAATCATTTTTGTTTGTTGTGGGATTAGCTTGCACTTCAGTTTCATAAGCTAGTTTCAGCAGTCAGTTCTCATCCACAATGAACGTCTGCAGTTTTTAACGTGGTTACGGAACACGAGTTACCAAAGTATACAATGTGCTTGGTGAACTCTCATCCTCATTAAATTACCACAGACACAACATTGAACATGCCTTATGCCTCTGGCCTTGACAGCTCTGTTGAGCCTGGGGTCAATGTGCACTGCTGAAGACCCCTTTGTGGCAACGCTGCAGATTTCTGAGTGCCGGGGAGGTGCACACCTTGAAGGCCACTGGAGGATATGCTTATGAACACTCATGGTGCGTTCTGGCACCACTGCCTCCTGGATAACAGAACACCCCTTTCTTTCTCTCCATGTGCTTCTTGGCGGGAGCCTTTTCTGCTGGATCCAAGTCAGAAAAAAGCCGTTTGAGCTTTTTGAGATCGGGTCTTGTGTGGTTCAGGCTGGTCCTGAACGCCCGATCTTCCTAATTCTGCCTTCTGTGCTGGTGTTGGTACATGGGGCCGCACCTTTTTTTAATTTCTGAGAATGTTTCCTAGTCTTCTAGCTGCTGACTCGGATGACAGCATGTTCTCTTGCCTTACAAATGCAGCAGCCCCCTCAATCTTCCTGCACACAAACGTAACTTCAATTTTTAAAATATTTTATTCCCAACATTCTCTCTCTCCCAGGCCCATCACTTGCTTTGCGATACTTATTGTGATACCTTTTGTTCATTTAGCTACCGTCTCTCAAAATTCTTATTGCCCTCTACAGGTTCATATTTGTCAGTTAAAGATTACAGACTAGTGTGCTGTGTGTTGTTATGATATAAAATAGCTCCCAGAGAAGACCATGCTCCCATGGAGGAAGGGCCACGCTTTCTTGCCAGGGTAGGGCATAATACACAGCTGGAGATTCCTGCACCCAGGCTTTCCTCTGGGTTTGTGACCTTTTCAATTCCTTTGCAAATGCCAAGGTTCCTCCCTGCACCCCTGCACACTGCTCAACCTGCTGCAGTAGCTGGAGGATGGAGTCTTCTTGGGGTCTGCTATCTGTTTCCCTTTTGGGGGTGCAACTTTCACATTTGGAGCCCTTGATAAATAGCATATACATTTTAATTACAGAACAGGTCTTACTTATGCAACCTGACCTTTAGGGAATACATAATACTATATTTTTTAATTAACTGGTCTGAAGTCCTTGTTAAAATATCGCACTTAAGTAGGACTGAGCACATTAATGACCAGGCTGAGAGAGGGACTCCCAGTACACAGTGAGAGAGGTCAGATGACCCTCTTCTTATCACTCAGTGAATGGATTCAAAACTACTCTTGGTCTATGACACTGGTCTGTGGTCATTTACAAAGCCTGTTCCACCCCACCTCTCCTGTACCTAGTTATAAGCCCTTAGAAAAGAGATAGAGCTCTTTTTTTTTAAAAAAAAAAAAAAGATTTATTTACTTAATGTATATGAGTACACTGTTGCTATTTTCAAACACACCAGAAGAGAGCATCAGATCCCATTACAGATGGTTGTTGAGTCACCATGTGGTTGCTGGGAACTGAACTCAGGACTGTAGTCAATGCTCTTAACCACTGAGCCATCTCTCCAACCCAAAATAGAGCTCTTTATGAGAGCTCCTCAGCATCTGTCCCAACTGCTGGCACATAATCAACAAAATATGCAACAAAAACTAAGAATATATATTTCAGTGCAGGGGTTTGAATAAGAATGGCACTACAAGCTCACATATTTGGATACTTGGTCACCACAGAGTGGAACTGTTTGAAAGGATCAGAAGGATTAGGAGGTGTGGCCTTGTTGGAGGAAGTGTGTCACTAGGGGCTGGCTTTGAGGTACCTTAGGATTGGTGTGTAGAATCTCAGCTACTTCTCCAGTACCAGGTCTGCCTGTGTTCTGCTAAGTTCCCCATCATGGAGTAAGCCTCTGAAACTGTAAGCCAGCCCCCATCAAATGCTGAATTTCTTAAGAGTTGCTTCAGTCATGGCGTCTCATCACAGCAGTAGAAAAGTGACTATGACAGCCCGACTGGGGTTAAGTATTTTATGAGATTTAAATTCTTTGATTTAATTGTCAAAGAATACCAAGAGAAAGCAATATTCTTAACTTTGCAGGAGGTGTGAAGAAAGAGTATTAATTGAAAAATGCCGTAACTTTCTGGACCTGTATAATAACACAGTACCGGAAAACATGGCCCTGAAGCCTGGAATGTGAGTTTCCTATGCCTTGGCAAATACCTGCTCTTGGGAAAGTCATTCCCTCATTTCAAAGTTCAGTTTGGGATTCTAGAGATTTACATTGAGACTAGGTAATTACAGGGACTAATGATACATCATGAGACCACCTTATATATTCCTTAACTAAAGAATAAACTATATAACATTCCCAATAATGAGTTTGTAATCTTGTTTGTAATTACCATTAATAAACTACCCATTGCTTCTAGGATAACTTCAAACACAAACACAATATAATAAAACATCTCCATGTTTCCTTAAGCACGACAAATAGTAGAGTGTCCTGAGAAGCTAAACTTCAAATATCTACCCAACACTCTGGAAGTAGAATGCCAATATGTCACCTGCCTTATTGGGCTGCTTCATGGTCTACTCTTATTGAAAACTCAGCAACATGTATAGTCACAAAGGTGTCCTTCATTTTTTAATGAAATTCTTAAGTTCCCATAAATAATTGTGACATGTTTGCTATTTAAAAAAATCTACAGATTATACAGATTACTCTTGAAAATCAGGAAACACAATTTGGTACAAGGGAAGCTTTGTGATCTGTGCCTATGACTTAATCCTACCTCAACCACCTAATAACTGGGGTGTATTCTGACCTCGATGCAGTGTGACCTTCTCTCTTCTTGCTAATGTCCTCTCCCAGAAGATGAAGAGCCACACCCAGAGGATGGCAGAGCACTGTGCTCTGGAACTCGTCTGTCAAACTCTGGCTTCAGGTAAACTACAGTTCATGGAGAAACACGTCCAGCTGTTAGATTTTGCTCATGTGTATAGAAAATGTCTGCTGCGCTGTCTGAACGTTAAGATTTTGACGATAAAGCTCACCTCCTTCACATGTAGTCAGAATCCCAGAGGTGGAGCTACAACAGCCAGCCTTGCACGTGTTATTTATTAGACATTATTTTATTTTATTTGGAAAGTGCACACTCTGTGTGCATGTGGAGGTCAGAACGAAGCTTTCAAGAGTCAGTTCTCATCTTGCATCTTGTTGAGGCAAGGTCTCTCTCTCTCTCTCTCTCTCTCTCTCTCTCTCCCCTCTCTCTCTCTCTCTCTCTCTCTCTCTCTCTCTCTCTCTCTCTCTCTCTCTCTCTCTCCAGACTGATGCAGGCTGCTGGCTCCCCGACTCCTCTCTGCTTCACGTTCCAACACAGAGGCAGCCACCTCAGAAACACCTAAGCCAACAGATGGCTTCTTGCTTCCAAAACACTTGGGAGAAACGTGAAAAATTCCTTTAGAGTTGGCATCTCAGCTCCACACTATAATTCCTGATTCTGAAAACTACAAATTTACCTAAGCCAGAGTTCCAAACTCAGAAGTCAAACGGAATGAAAATGGGTGAAGCAAAGAGAAAAACATTGAAAAGTCCAGCTTAAAAACATGATATGATGATTATAATGGTCATTACGATGATGGTGATAATGGTGGTGGTGATGGTGGTGGTGGTGATGGTGGTGGTGGTGGTGGTGGTGGTGGTGGTGGTGATGGTGGTGGTGGTGGTGGTGGTGGTGGTGGTGGTGGTGATGGTGGTGGTGGTGGTGATGGTGGTGGTGTGGTGGTGGTGATGATGGTGGTGATGATGGTGATGGTGATGGTGGTGGTGATGGTGGTGATGGTGATGGTGGTGGTGATGGTGGTGGTGGTGGTGATGGTGGTAGTGATGGTGATGGTGGTAATGATGGTGATGATGGTGGTGATGATGGTGATGGTGGTGATGGTGGTAGTGATGGTGATGGTGGTAATGATGGTGATGATGGTGGTGATGATGGTGATGATGGTGATGGTGGTAGTGATGATGGTGATGGTGGTGGTAATGATGGTGGTGCTGGTGGTTATGGTGATAGTGGTGTGATGACGGTGGTGGTAATAATGGTGATGATGGTGGTGATGATGGTAGTGGTAATGGTGGTGGTGATAACAATAATAATAACAACAATAATGATAATAATAACAATAGTGCCACAGTGGCAAGAAATGGCACTAGACACAAGCCTCCAGCTCAGAACACCAAGAAGAGCTAGGACCCAGTGACATGTGAGTAGAGCTCTGTCTTAGCAGGTGTAGCATAGCTGGTTGTATCCACTGAGGTCACACAGCCATGTGTCCCAAAGAAACAAGGCATGTAGATGTGCGTTCAGAATATAACTTTGAATTGTTTCTCTTAATGCCATGTGAGTAAACACAACAGCTTCTGCCTGGTTGAACCCACGCCCAAGACACTTAAAAAACACTGTGGCTTTTCCTGTCACCTTAGCATTTCTCCTAGGGATTAAGAGCTGTCACTTCCTAAAAGCCAAGAACTTGATCTCTCCATGAGATGCTTTGACATGAAGCGATGGTACCACTGATGCAGCCTCGGTGGCTTTGACGTTGGGTCCATGAAGGATTTGAGAGAGAAACAGCTATCCTTTTTTCAGGGGCAAACTGGTGCTACAAAGCAAGCATTAATTTGGTTTGGCAAAGGACACATTCAGAACCATGTAATTTAACTCACTTTGAAGGTATAATTCAATCTTCCAACCTCCTGCATGTGCTGTTGAGTGGCTGGTGAGACCTGGACAGCATTCTTTCTACAACAAAGGCATCAATTGTAGTCTCTTCTGGGCGAGAAACAGCCAGAGGCTCGTCTCCTCCCTTAACAACAATAAACCCTCAGCTCGGGAGCTGCACAATGGAGCCCTGTAAGTGCACTGCTACCAGCACGCCTGCTGGAACATTTCAATCACTCACTAAGGCAAACCGGTGTAAGTATTCTCCACACAATCCAAAATTAAAACAGACCTTTATAATTCCAGTCTACCAGGTCTCCAAAGAAGGAAGGCTTTCCACCATCAATATCACATAATTGAAGACAGCACAAAGAATTGCCACTTCATTGTTTATAAGTAGGACAACTTGACTTTAAAGGTTAATCTATCCCCTCCATCCAAGGTGTATAAATGGTGCCATTGTTAGACCATAAGAACCTTGGAGGAGCTGACAAATGCAGCCAGCACAGTTTAACCTTTTTGTGAACTATACACAAGAATATGGCTGCCTGTCTCTTGCCCAGGAGTGGCCAATGAACTCTCTAGAAGAACTAAATAATGAAGCTCCAAACACTCAGCCAAGTTATGAGTGTGCTCAAGAGACAGATGTCATCCATACATGATTGTGTCATCTTCTGTTTTCATTGGAAAGTCTCATGATGATGCTTAATTGTGGAGCTTCAGTATAAGTCCTGTTCTTTCACATAGAGAAATTACCCACTAGGAAATGTTCCATTAGTGGTGGTAGATGGCTTTAGTTCACACAATACAGTTTAAATAGTTCTGTTCAAAGTCAAGGGTTATACTCAACGTAGCGGAGGAAACAATATAAAATTTTGAGACTTTTGCTCCCATTATGAATTTCTCTGGACTTTTACACTTTCAAAACCATGTTCATCCATTTCAGTCTCTTAAGTACATGCTGAGTATATGCCACAGGCCTGGCACTGTTAGGCCTGAAAGGACAAAGAAATAAGGTGACAAGTTCAAGAGGACAAGACATGAAACGGGCATTTAATCACATATCCCTCAATCCATAAACCATACACATTTATTTTGGATGGGGTAGAGCTCAGTGAGAGAGGATTTGTGAAGTACTTTGAAGGCCCTACAGAAAAACAGAGTATGTGGTGGCATTTATTACTACTATGTAATGTGCTCTGTGCCCACAGATACTAACATGAATAAATTATATTTGCTCTCTAATGGTTAGAAAAGATACAGAGGAGAAAAATAAGAGAGATCTATAAGGCACAAAATATTCCAAAGCCCTGTATGCATATATTCAACATGCGGATCAATAGAATCCATCAAAGCCCTATGCACACACTCAACATGCAGATCAATAAAATGTCTGACTTCTACCCAGTGAAAATCGCAGACCAATGTGAACTTTCTGGCTTGGATATACAGGACACCGTGAACTATATACCTTGAATAGCAGCAAATCACAGCAGGTGTTTTCTATGTATAACCTCCATATTTTCAGAGGTCTCTCCTGTAGTAAATGTCATAAAAAGTGTAAACAGCAAGCTAAAAAAAAAATCAGCTAGACCACAACAGTGATAGATGGGATTATGTAATGTGAGGGTAGAGAAAAGAGAACGAACCTGGAAAAATAAATAAACAGTATTTGGAGACAGCATCCCTTGGAAGTGGTCTATTCGGTAAGCAAGCCACTAACTCTGAACCAAATCTTGTGTTTTAAAATACACAAGATTGTGTATTAATATCACACAGAATAAACAGTTAGAAAGGCAGATTGAGCAGTATATTATTCCTTCTTCAGGGAGAGGGGGTGGGGGGCACAAATGGACCAAGACACTTGAAATTATTTTCTGATAAAAATGAAGCTTCTGCCCTCATTCTCAAGATCAGACCGTTCTAGCACCAGAGGATCATGGGAGAGAATATTAGAGGAGATAAATCTAAGAGGGGAAGTTCATGATTCAGAAAAATGCTGTTGACCTCTAGTTCCCAACAGTGCAAGCACAAAAGATAAATTTCAAACGCCCACTAAAGCTCTCATTCCTTATAATTAATTTCTTCAGAGGTCAATTACCAAGCAGGTGAAGTACTCAGTTATAAGAGCAACACACAAATATATTCATTAGAATCTACTTGATATTCTTGTAAAAAGCCCATTGATTGTTTGACTCCAGGCAGAATACATAAGTAACTGAAGTGTTTATTTTTTATTTGCTACCAGTGTTATTTATAACCTCACAAATTAGTCAACTTTATGGATCAGTTATGGCTTAAAATGTAGGGAAATTGTGTGGATATGAAACTAGTGAATATTACCAGAAGGTCTCAGGATTAGCATCTGTGCTCGACTTCACAGGAGAGAGATGCTTACAGATACAATTTGTTTGGCAATATATAATTTGTTTCATATAATTATTTTATACATATCTAATATGGTTCCCTATTGTAAAAAGTATGAGAAATTAGAGTTTTAAAATCCAAAATCTTCATCAAGTACTTGATTACAATGTCAACAGCAGGGGCTGCAGAGATGGTTCAGTGGTTAGGAGACCCGACTCTTCTTCCAGAAGACCACAGTTCAACTCCCAGCACTCACAGTGACACACAACTGACTGTAACTCCAGATATAAATGCCACCTTCTGGCCTCTGCAGACAAAAACCATGTGGTACACAAGCAAACTACCCATATATGTAAAACAAAAATATATTACAATAATTATAATAACTTTACTACCCTAAATTCATATTCAAGCCTGGTAAATATATGTAAGCTTTATTGTATCCATGGTAGATATTAAATTTTAATTTTTAAATCAAGACTTTAACTTCTTTTTTATTATTATTCTTTAATCTATTTTTACAGTCCAGTCATCATCCCCCTCCCAGTCTGCCCTCTGACAGTTCCTCATCCCATACCTTACTCCTCCCCACCAACACCCTACCAGCCTCTCCAAGAAGATGTCCCCACCCCCACCCTACCAGACCTCCCCACTCCCTGGGAGCTCAGATCTCTCATGGGTTAGGTGCATCTTCTCTGAGTCCAGACCAGGCGGTCCTCTGTTGTGTATGTACTGGGGGCCTCCTATCAGCTGGTGTATGCTGCCTTGTTGGTGGCCAGTAAGACTCTAGCTTCTAATGTAAGATTTTCAGCTCTAACAGAGACTGACTTCCTCTTCCTTCCTGTAATTTTAAAGATCACTGTTCCTGAATGTTTGCTTCAGTGTTTTCTTTCCTGGAGAGTGATTAACTATGTTGGCATTTTCAGTCAATAGCAGGCTAGATGAGGGAGGTCTCACAGAGCTGTGGAAATAAGAACATGCCCCTTCCTAAAGCACCCATCTATCTCCCAGCCGCTCAATGGAAATGCCTTCAAGTAAGAAATGTCTGGAAAGGTGCTTAGCAATGAATGACGGTCAGTGGTGCAGAGGCTCAGCTCCTGTCAGAGTAAACAGTGGCCTGATGGTTTTAGAATGCATCCTACATGGATCCTGTCAAGTAATTCCCTATGCACATCCGCTGTCTGAGGGACACAACCAAAGTCTGTGTGTGGAAATGCCTTATTTCTACATTATGCTTGCTTCCCCCTTTCTTCTCCTTTCTCAAACTTTAAAAACAATTGTGGGTTTGCTAGAAAGAACTTCATCCAAAAAATAACCAGAAAAAGAGAAACAAAAAACAAAAATCAAATGAGCGCTCAAACCTATCTTCTGCTAAATGAGTAGAAACAGCTAACTTTACAAAGGCAAATATCTCAGGAATATTTTTAAAAATTCCCAATATTATATGTTATTTGAAATATCTATCTAATCCATTTTAAATGGATTGACATGTACTTAGGACTACAAGAAAGAAAAAATGGCCCCGCAGGCTCATATATTTGGATGTTTGGTTTCCTAGTTGCTGGAACTGTTTAGAAGAGGTTAGGAAGTATGGTCTTGTTAAAGGAGGTTTCTTACTAGGAGTAACTTTGAGGTTTCAAAAGCCTTCACCAGGCCCAAGTCTTGCCCTCTCTATGTCTTGCCTATGGATAAGAATGAAGGTCTCAGCTACTGGACCATGTACCTCACTGTACCACCCTCTGAAACTGTAAGCAAGCCCCTGATTAAACGATTCCATCTACAGGATGGGTAACCAATGTCGGGCCCAAACCAAGACCCATTCCATGGTCAAGAACCAATCCCTGACACTATTAACAATTTTCCGTTATGCTTGCAGACAGAAGCCTGGCCTAACAGTCTTCTGAGAGGCTCCACCCAACAGTCAATGCAAACAGATACAGAGAACCCCAGCCAAACATTAAATGGAACTCAGGGAGTCTTGTGGAAGAGTTGAGAGAAGAATTGAGGGACCCAAAAGGGATATGGGCCTCCACAGGAAGACCAACAGAGCCAACTAACCTGGACCTCTGGTAGCTCTCAGAGACTGAACCACCAACCAAAGAGTGAGCATGGGTAGACCGAGGCCTTCCACACATATGTAGCGATGTGTAGCTTGATCTTCATAAGGGTCCTAAACAATTGGAGCAGGGGCTGTCCCTGAATCTGTTACCTGCCTGTGGATCCTGTTCCCCTAACTGGGCCACCTTGCCTGGCCTCAGTGGGAGAGAATGTGACTTGATGTTCCAGGGTAAGGAGATATTCAGAGGAAGCCTCTCCCTTCTCAGAAGAGAAGGGGAGGGGAGAACGGGTGAAGGAGCTCTGTGAGGAGGGGGACTGAGAGGAGAGAGGGTTGGTATTGGAATGTGAAATGAATAAATACATTAATAAATGAAAATATGATTACATCTATAAGTGCTGTGCTCATGGTGTCGCTTCACAGCAATAGAGCAGTAACTAAGACAAACACCAAAATAGATCACTTATGCCCACTTCAAAACCGATAGACAAAGCAAGAATCATAAACTCAAAAAATTAAGTATTGGGTAGCTTGCCTTTAAGGTCACTGACTATAATAGAGTTTTCTGATATGAAGCTGGCTGGAACAAGCAGTTCTGAATGCCAACAAACGCAATAGAATCACCAAGTTCACCCATGAGTGTCTCACAGTTCCCTCTGCCATCGCTTCTCAAAGGCCTTTATTACAGTACAGTCACAGTGGGTAATATACTTTCTCCTGATTCTAACTTACGTTGGATAAATCAATGAAATGCAAAGCAATACAAATCAAAGAAAACTACAGAAATCCATGCCACACATATTTGAAGAAGGATTCAAAAGTCTACACTCTTAGCATCTGAGAGGCTGGAAAAGGGCATCACCATTGCTAGAGGGCAACGTGACTTCCCAAGTCTGGAAACTGCTAAACCGACTTCACGGTTTCTTTTCCTGGTGGCATACTGGTACAAGGGAAAGCCACAAGCCACCATGGCCTTCCAGCCCAACCCACAGAAGAATCAGAAACGACTGAGCCCCTCGATCCTGTCCTTCATGCGAAATCTTCCGATGACTAAACAGTCCTACGGTGTTCTTTTATTTGGAAACATAATTTACAAGATATGTAGGATGTGACCGAAGAAAAACGCAATAGAAGTAAGATGACAAAAATTAGAAAATAGGTCAGTAGATGAATAAAACTCTTGTCAAGTGTTGCTCTGCCAAGAGGCCATCAAAATGCTTGGCTGAATCTTAAATGAGACATGTTCCTATCCTGCAGCTGCCACCTGGGAATGAAGTCTCAGGTAGCATGCCACAGGGCATTGGCTTTCCTCTTTTAATAAATGGTTATGTAATTTAAATAAATATTTTAATAAATTTAAAATTCTTATTAATATTTTAATTTTAAAATATTTTTAATTTTATATTGTATAAACACTTTATTACATTTTAATAATTTACGTATTTGAATAAATATTTATATAACAACAAAAAGTCTGATTGTAGATTTTTTAATAAAGTTCAACTAAACCAAATAATTCATATAAAAAAGAATTAATTTTTTAATTCTAAGATAACTAGAGGTGCTGTTTAATAAGAATAAATCTGAAATACTAAACAGAAGCATAATATACTGATTTAAACAAGAAGAGGGGATGTTAGCAAATATGAGAACTGTGATTTGACTAAAAAAGGTCCCCTATAGGCTCACAGGGAATGGCACTGTTAGGGGGCATGCCTTTGTTGGAGAGGGCATGGCCTTTTTGAAGGAAGTGTGCTGTTGGGGGTGGGGGTTTGAGTTTACAGATGCTCAAGCCAGGTCCAGCATCACTCTCTCTTCCTGCTGCTGCCAATCAGATGTAAAATTCTTGGCTACCTCCCCAGCACCATGTCTGCCTGTGCACTGTGTCTCACTGTACTTCCTGCCATGATGATAATGGACTAAACCTCTGAACTGTGAGCCAGCCCCCATCTAAATGCTGTCCTTTATAAGAGTTGCTGTGGTCATGGTGTCTCTGCACAGCAATCAAACCCTAAGGCAAGATTTTAACTTTTTTTTATTATTCTCTCTCTTATTCTCTCTCTCTCTCTCTCTCTCTCTCTCTCTCTCTCTCTGGCATGTGTGTGTGTGTGTGTGTGTGTGTGTGTGTGTGTGATAGGTAAGTGTAGGAACTCACACTCTAGTTGATTCTCTCCCTTCCAACCCTGTGAAACCTTCTATTTACTCCAGAAAACAAATAAAAAAATATTTAAGGGCAATCAAGAAAACAAAAAAACCTAGCTCACTCCATGCTGCACAATACCTAACCATGTGGCTGAAGTATGTCTTACAGAGCTCTTGTCAGGGATTAGAGAGACATCAAGAGAGGGGTAAGCTAGAAGTTTTTAAATGACAGTTTAAGTGGGTGGGGCTAGTATAGATTCTTGAGTTTGACCCACTGCAGAATGAACATCTCAGTGGTACTTCTGGGGTGACATGGGGCAGGGTATTTTCCACCAACTTATTTTGAAGAAGAAAGGAGGACAGTTGATTATAAAGTAACACATGGGTACTGATTAATGTTCTAGCTATACAATTCAGTTTTCTCCAGGAGCTAGCATACTGGGGGTAGCACAAAACAATCAGATAACCAAAGGTCAAGAAAGCAATATGTGATAATGGATAGTTTTACCTTGAGTATGGAATAAAGCTTTTGATCTTCCATAATCTGAGAGAGCCCTGGATCCGTAAGAACCAGACACTCACACAAGCCGAGCCATACCCACAGATGAACAGATGGAGCGAACGTAGTAAGCATGCTGCCGGTCAGCACGCACGCCATCACTGTGAAACACCCAGAAAACCACCTAAAGGCTAAAGCAGGCTAAAGGAGGCTAAAGGAGGCAAGGTTTCATCAACTCTTAGTTTCAGACTTTGTTCCTGGTCCCCAGTCTCCATTATTTGGGACCTGCAGCAAGACTGAACATTATGGCAGGGGGGAGGGAGGTGATCAAGAATCTGATTACTTCATGACAAACAATAAGCAGGGAATTGAGGGGAGAGAAACAGGGGACAAACAGACTTCCCAAGTACATACCCCCAAGAACCACACTCTTCAACAATGCCCCACCTACTGAGTTTCTACCATCTTCCAACAGCTAATCAAACGATGTCCCATCAGTAGATAAATCCACTGATAAGGGCAGAGAACTAATGATAAGAAAAATCTGAAAAGCCCACTATGGCACCTTGCTAAATTGGAGACCAAGTCTTTAATATGTATCCTTTGGGGAATGTTCTAAATACAAACAATATGTACACCATAGGTTGTCAGCATACAGAACAGTGATATTTTGTTGAATGCAGGCAAATGGACTGAACTAAAAAATTTTGTGTTAAGCAAAATAAGCCATACCCACACAAAAAAAAAAACACCCTATCTCATACTTTCATTCATATATGGAAACAAAACAACTGAATTGAACATAGAAAGAGAACATTAAAGAGAAGGAGAGAAACTGGGGAGAAGATAGGACAAAAGAGGATGGACTCATCAAAGTTGATGTCTGTATATATGTATATTTTTATGTATCTATGTGTGTATATAGATGTGTGTGTATACAGAAATGCCACAGTGAAACCTCTTAGTTTGAACAATTAATATGCATTAAATAAGCGGAAGGAAACAATAGTAGTCAGTCCCTCCAATTTAGTGGCTGAGGAACAGGCCACAGGTTCTTAAGTTTAGTGGGGATCACAACCACTGGGTATGTTCCAAATTCAGTGTGCAGTCTGCCGAGCAGCGCCTACATTAGAATCTCCAGGGGGTTCCTGGGAATGAGCCTTCAGCAAATATCCATAAAAACCCCAATGCCATGGCCCAAGAGCCCCACTTCGTCTTCAGAAAGGAGGCCATCAGGTAAGCTTCCTCTCCCAGGAGGCTTTCTCCACGCTCCTGCAATTTATGCTGTCTCACTTTACCCGAGTTCGCCATGCAACCAGCTGACTCCTCAGCAGCTCTCTTTACACCAAAGTCTTTCGGCGGAAGAAGTGGTTAAAGACAACTGTACTAAAAAGTGAAATCAACCACACAGAAGGCTCCTCCCACTGAGATAAGAGTAAGCTGTGAACAAAGTCCCACTCCCTACGGAAAGGATCCCAGTGTGTTAGCACCCAGCTCGACTACTCACACACACAGCCTTGGCAATGCCCTGTTTGCATCCAGATCCCAAAACAAAATTCAACCTTGTCCATTCACAGCCCAGGCTCCCAAGGGAAACTGAGGACTCTGCATTGGAAACTCATTTTCCCAAACAGACCTCTGAGGAGAAGACCAAATGGACGTTCCGGCACTGTGTTTCACTGGAATCCTATGTGTGACTGTGTGACTGTGTGTGTGACTGTGTGTGTGTGTGTGTGTGTGTGTGTGTGAGAGAGAGAGAGAGAGAGAGAGAGAGAGAGAGAGAGAGAGAGAGAGAGAGGGGGGGAAGGGAGATAGATAGAGAGACAGACAGAGAGAGACAGACAGAGAGACAGAGAGAGACAGAGAGACAGAGACAGAGAGAGATTTTCCCCCCAAATCTGCTTACCCTGACTTTTTTTATCAATACGGTCAATGCCTACGGCCTACAGATAATCCCTGACTGGATCCAAACCCTCTCACTTGGAGTTCCTGGCCCACGGGTGTGATTCGCAGCCCAGGCATTTCACCAGCCTTTCTCTAGGTCCAGCATAGTAAGCCAGCCTTAGCACAAGAAGAGTCTTCAAGGCAATGGAATCAGGGAAGTTGAGGAAAAGGGGACTTGGAGAAGTGATTGCTGTCCTCAAATATATGAAAGGAGATGGAGATTTATTTAATGCTGTTCTGGAAGAAAAATCTGAGCTAATTTCAACTTGAAGAAAATTGTTACAGACGTGGGGCTGATGTTTACAGTCCACTGAATGCCCTTCACCGTGATGTCCCTTATCCACACAGCTCGAGGATCTATGCTGTCAGTGCCATATGAGAAGTGACTAGACCGGCCAACTGACTGGTCTGAGAACAACAGAACGGCACAGTTAGAGGAAGGACTACAAATCAAAGCAGGGCTGACCGCTCTAAGGCCCAGTCTCCGAATGACAGCACCCAGTCCTCTGTGTCAAATTATTACAATTAAACCGCAATATTTCATCCCAGCCATCATCTGGGATAGCATAAAAAAACACCTCAAGAAGAAATAAAAACAGACACCTCTACAGGGTGGGGCCAAGCCAACGTGTCAGCACTGGCCAGTGTGCTAAGATACCACACAAGTCAGTTTCTGAAGCCACCTGCCTGGGGCATCAAGAGTTAGGGTGCCTACCCTGTCTCAAAGAGGCATACTAATATTCATTGCCCGTGGGTCCTAGGATAGGGAAAGGACCCCAGAAGCTGGGAAGAGGGACAGACCTAGATTTCCAACCTCATTAACAGTAGAAAATTACAATGGACTTAGATTTCCCACCCAGGGCAGAGCAAACTGGAAGCCCTTTTTTGGAAACCCAATACTTGAGTCCAGTTCCAAGCAGTTAGATCAGAATCTCTGGGGTAAGAGCTGGTGTCCAGGTGACTTCAGTAAACAGGCAGGACCATACGCTGCTCTCGGTGACACGGCAAAGAAGTAAGGAAAGAATTAAGTGACATACAGTAAGTCTTCTTTTGCCCAAAACAGATCACTAGGTATAATGCAAGAGTTGTAGTAATCTGAATAAACTGTCCTTAACATCTCAGGTTTCCTGAAGTTTGTAGTTAAATTATAAATCTTGTTCCAGCTATTTCGTCTTTGGAACATCGTGACACCGCAGGTGCAGGGGCCGTTTGGTTGTGTGTATTTCACACTCTTTCTGGGACAGGGCAAATGATAATCTCTAGAGAAGTTTGAGGTCAGAGGTCAGAGTTAGACAGTTGTGCATTTCCTTACTGCTAGTTATAATTCAACCAATTTTCAGGAAAAATAGATCAGCACCTATGTTGCTAAACAAATATTCTGTAGTAAGTTGGCAAAGCAACTCGTTTATCTGATTTACGAGATCAGTGAAGCTTAACTCAGTCCCTGGAATATGCCCAATGGAAGGAACATTCATCATGATCCACCTCGATCAGTTTCCAGACACTATTCCTGATTTGAGATCAAACAGGTACCAGGTTGATATTTACTTATGGGTCCAAAAGATTCCCTCACCTGTTCAAACCTGGGGGACTGAAAGGTACCCCTAAACCACTGTAGTCAACCCGCATATTTAGAGTATTTGTGATTTCACCAGTGAGATCCATTTTTGACATGCATTTCACTTATTTAAAAACTAACTAGGGCTGGGCTTGGTGGCACACACCTTTAGTCCCAGCACAAAGGAGGCAGAGGCAGGCAGATCTCTGTGAATCCAAGATCAGCCTGGTCTACAAAGTAAGATCCAAGATAGCCTGGGCTGTTACACAGAGAAACCCTGTCTTGAAACTACCACCCCCCAATACACATACATACATACATATATACATACATACATACACACACATACACACATACATACATACATATACACACATACATATATACATACATATATACATTTATAAATACATATATACACATACATACACATATACATACATATATACACATACATATACATACATATACATACATACATACATACATAGCACCCAGGAGGGGTGATGCATGACTTTAATCTCAGAACTTATAGTGCAGGGGCAGCAGATCTCTTTGAGTTCAAGGCCAGCCTGGTCAGCATGAACTACAGTGATATCCATTAAAGTTAATAACTTATGATTTGATATTCAAAGAGCTAGTAAACTGGAGGGACTATTTCCTTCCTATTCTCTCTTTCTTTCTGTTGCCATTTGGAAACCTGAGTGAGAAATATCTACTTCCCATGCCAGAAGAAACATTTCAGGAGCGCCTCATGGGACCTTATTAGCATCCTGAATTAGTTTCTTAAGGAAGTTCATATAGTTCTTATGACACAAACTATTTGGCATTGTAGTTCAGCATGTGGGTTCCGGAGCAGTCCACCCTGTTTTATTTATTATCTTCACTGTCAGCGAATTCTAGGTCTTTTTTAAAAAAAAGAAAAGATAAATAAAAAATAAAAGTTACCCATTTCACTAGTAAAATTCCCTTTGGGTATTCAAAATGCTGTCTATGTTTCTGTTGTGGAGACATTCATCACTGAAGAACTTGTGGTCTCTGGTATGATACTACTGGCCATTCAGCTAGGATGCTTGACACATTAGATGGCCATCTATGGAAGTTAGGCTCCGACTGAGGATACATTGTGTCTCTGAGATTACAGAGAAAATTACAGCTAATCTAGCAGTGTCATTCTGTAGCACAGGGTCAGAACTTGGGGACTGATTTTCCTATATATCTGAAAGTATCCTTAGCAGCTACTGGAAGGGAATGGCTTTGTCTATGGAGTTATCTGGTTTATTTGGGAGACACATTGCTATTGATGGGGCTTCTAATGCTTGGCCTGTGACTGAATTCATTCCATAGCTTATGTTAGAGATGGTCTCATGCAAGCCAGCCTCTGCTTATTCCCAGGGCCACTGGAGCCCAGGCCTGGGCTAACAACATTGATCTCACATATCTAAGTGATGATGAATCAATTTTTGCCCCAATTACTGCTTGCTCACAGTGCACGTGTAACTTCCCCAACTTAAGGAAGCTGGGTTGATACTCAGCATTCTCTTCAAATGTTTTGTCCTTGTTTATCATGTAAGCTCATGCTACACCTTAGGGCACCACCACTGGAAACCTATAGAACCCATACTGTGTTACATTTCATTCTCTGAAAGCAAATCTACATTTTTACAAATTCCTAGAAATAGACGTTCACATTCTCACATTACTAAATAGACATTTACCCAGTTACCACTGGAAGCAAAGGAACACACAGTCCCAAACTGTGACCGGGGAGTCCGAGCTGTGACACCCAGCAAGCCTTCAGAGCACACGGCTGGCTGACGAGGAAGAGTGGAGTCACAGCATGGACACTGCCTTTTTAGCCAGCTGTAATGGCATGGTCTCGGTTTAGAAAATGTCACGGAATAAGTTCCCAAAATATTTTCAACATGGAATAAAAATAGAAACCAGTCCTTAACTCTAAGCCACGCTGTACTGTGGCTAAAGTCACAGGCAATAGCAGAGAAGAATGAAACTTGGCCTTTTCGTCGTGGTAACAAGAGCCTATATATCCAGCCCACTTTTATAAGAAGATGCAGAGCCAAGGTCACCTGCCTGAGACATCACTGCTTTCCCAGGTTGAATAAGAGTGACATTGGGATGAGCTAATTCTCCCAGGGCTTCAGTGTGACTAACATGGACTGAGGGTGTGGCATTTGCCTGGCATGCATGGGGCACTGGGTTCTGCCCTCGGTAGACACAAGACCATGAAAGATGAAAAGAAGAGATGGGGGAAAAGGAGGATGGGCACGAGGAGGCAAAATGTTCCTTCCACAAACCATTTATGGTAAAGAAGCCTGACATAGGGTCACAAATATTCAGAGTTCGTCAGTAAACAAAGCCATTGCCACTTCCAGTGTGTGTGTCTGGGGTGGGGGGTGGGGTGGGAGGTGTCCTCCACTGCCCTGGTATTAAGAGCTAACCACTCATCTCCTTCCTGGGTTTGCATGCACACAGAACCGATGTGCACTGTTGAGGCCTAGCCTTACAGAGAGAGCACTATGCCGAGCAAACCAATGAACTCTGACAAAGAGCAAAAGGTTCAAGGTGTGACAGGCTTCACCAAGAGTCATTTCTGACTCAAAGTCCTTTGTGTGTACTAAAAGCCAGATAGGAAACTTAATATTTAATCTCTTGATTCTGTTTTTCTAGATTGCAACTGCACAAAAGGCTACTGAAGCTTTCAAGAGCAGAGGAACAAGATAAACCAGAACATCATAGAACACGCTTCCCTGGAGATTTATTTACACATGAACTGTATGTGTGACTCGGGCAAACATACGGGAGAAAATTGGCATGTAATGGAGTCAGCAGAGCTGGGCTAGGAAGTGGTGAGCCAAGGGTGAAGCCCAATGGGTGCCAGAAACCGTACTCGCAAGTTAAGCTTCCTTTGAATGCAATATTCTTAAAACTCAAAAATAATACGCAAAATGGGTGAGCAAAATATCACATAAAAAAAGAGCTTTAACCAAGAAGTACCATTAAAATCTAAGGCATGAGTTCAAGACAAGAGAAAAGTGGTCAGTAATATGCATCTTGCCTTTAAAGTTTTGATTCCAGGCTCATTACGGATTGACTTGGGTCATTTAAATATTACGTACAAATGTTGCTCATCACGATTTACTTAGAGCTTTTGGTGCTAAACATACTGCCAACCTGGCAAGTGCCTAGCTCAGCTCATTTCAATCACCAGGCCCTGGGGTCAGATCGGTTCCTAGAGAGGCAAGCCAGCTGGCCTGGAGGGACTCAGACTCCTAGATGAAGATTGTCCCCAGGGAAGGGCTGGGGGGTGGGTGAGAGCCGCTTGGCCTGGGGCGCAGCTTACCTCGCTTGTTCTGGGAGCCGTGCTTCTTGGCTAGGGCAAGCTCCCTTTGGATTCGGTTCTCCAGGTACTCCTGCTTCTTGGCCAGCATCTCCTCGGTCTCCCGGAGTCGAGCCAGGGCCTCCTGAGCGCTGGGAGCCGCGCGGGCCCGAGAGGAGCGAGACCCTTTGAAGAACTTGCCCAACTTGCTCATGGCTGAGCAGTGGTGGGCGAGCGTCCCAGCGCTCCCGAGACAGGTGAGCCACACTCAGAGCCAACAACGCTCCTGGGAATCAACAAGTTGTTTCGGCAGGTGACACCCACTCCCGGGCATTTCCTGGCCCGGCTCAGCCCCGCCCTCGGATAGCCACTCGGGAAGGGGCAGGGCAGACGGCGCCACCGCCCTCTGGGAGTCAAGGAGCCGAGAAAAGTTGGCCAGGAGCGAGGGACTGCTTTATCTGCACTAGGGACACAGCCAGGAGTAACTGCTGAGAAAGTGGCTCAAAGAAAAGCAAATCCATCAGGTTCCAAGGATGTCTGGCCAGACCGGAAGGATGTGAGTGCAGGTGGCCCACCTGTATATGCAAGGTGCTCTTTTGAGAGTGTGACAGAGTTCACAGTGTTGCTGTCTCCAAACCCTTTTGTTATGAACAAGAATATTCTGTCACGTTCCTCTGAGTGTGTGTCCTATCCAGGACACGGACCTCCCCGACCATGAAGATGTGGGCGCGGCAGAGGCTGTGCTGGCTAGGCTGGCCTCTGCATGGGTGTGTGTTTGGTGATCTTCACAAGACTTCAAGTAGGTGGAAGAGGGTGACCGCCTCTTTTCTTACAGGACTTCTGTATGTGCTTGATGGTCATATCCGTTTCTGTAATTAACAATACCAAGTGTACAGTATGACGGCTGTGTATCTGAACCTTAAATGGGGCTACTTTTGTGTTTCTCAAACATCCTTACATGGATATCCAAGTAACAGAAAGTAGAAAGTATCCTGGAGAAGATAAATCGTCTCTCCTCCATGTTGGTTTTTCTGCCCCATCTCTTGGAGTGGAAGCAAAGCCTTTGGTCAGATGCTAGACTACAGCAGGAAACCTGTTTGAAGAGCATTGTCAAGAAGTAGCCTGCAGCATTTAGCCTATGCGCAGGTTTCCAAGGATTCGCCTAATATGCCACACTGCGGTATTTGAACAGCACCATCAGAATCTATTTGTGATCATAAACTACTGCTAGAGACAGCATCCATCAAGGACAAACTCACCTTGATACCCAAGGCCAGTAAACCGATCTGCATGCTATCACGGCCAATTAATCCATTTGTATCAAACATTACTATATCTAGCTGTAATTTTTGCCAAAAATTGAACATTTGAGATTACTAGTACACACACACACACACACACACACACACACACACACACACACACTTTGCTCTAATATGGTAAGTGTCCAGGGTAACAAGTATTTTTGTTAGTTATCGGAAAGCTCCTAGAACATGTTTCCGTACTTACTTCCTTGATCACACTTCATCATGAAGCTGTCCCCACTGCTGGACACTTGACCTCCCCTTTATTGGGTGTGTTCTGTGTCTAAGATGCTGGGAAAGCAAGCCAGAACTTACTTTTTAAAGTTGGTAGTAACCGTTGTGATCTGCCGGGTACCCTGTGTGTGTCATGGATACTGTAGGCATTATCAACCACCTGACTTTACAAAATAGCTATTTCTACATGATTATTGTAAACATCTTTGAAAAAATCCTGCTAACTCATTCATAAGTGCACAAAGGTGTCTTTGTGAAGCTTGCTTGCGATACTCTTTTAGGATGAAAATAATTTATTTGTTCCAACAGATGAAGTACCTCGGACTCAATGAGTAGCTGGGATAAATTCATATAGGCAATCAGAGTGGAAGAGATGCTTCAGAGCTAAACCTCTCTTCCTTGGTCTTCCCAGTCAGGTCTGGTGGTCCAAGCAGCTAGCCTGGGCTACACAGTAAGATTTCATTCTTTACGAAACTTCTCCAGAAGTTCTCCCCAGAGATCAGAAACTCATTAAATATTTGTTTAATTAAATAACATGGAATGAAGGGGAGGTTGTTATGACCTTGAAAGTAATAGTTCCTATGGGGGCTCCCCATGGAAAAGACTCATCCTTCTCTTAGCTGCTTTGAATAGCTTGTCGCACTTCATCAGGGTGAGGGCTAGCCAATCCCAGTGGGCCAGGTCTAAACACATACACACACAAGCAACCTTAAATAGGCTCAGAGTGTGTGTGTGTGTGTGTGTGTGTGTGTGTGTGTCTGTCTGTCTGTCTGTCTGTGTGCACGCACGCATGTGCATGTATGTGTATATATATGTTTGTGTATATATGTATGTAGATAGATAGATGATCAAGAACTTAAGAAGGAATTTGGGGCAGGAAATGATGTAAATATAGTACTCATACGGAAGTCTCTAAGTTTTTTAAATTAAAAATATAATGTTTTCTAATGGTTTCTCTGTCGTCTGGCCAATCAGGTTAATCAGCCTCTTCTAAGGTAAGTATTTGTCCTACTCTTTATGAATTCTCTGGGTGACCCCTAAGGTGTTCTCCCAATTGACCTAACTTTTAATAGTTATACGCTGAATAAATGAATATGCTAGCATTGGTGACATCAGAATAAACCTAGTTTGTTAATACAGAAAAACAAACAGAAATATAAAAGTGTGTGTACCATAACTAATATTCAAATAAACCAATATCATATGCAAAACAAAAAGTAATGGATCAGGCTGGAGAAATGTTCAACGGTTAAGAGCACTGACTGCTCTTCCAGAGGTCCTGAGTTCAATTCCCAGCAACCACATGGTGGCTCACAACCATCTATAATGGGATCTGATGCCCTCTTCTGGTGTGTCTGAAGACAGAGACAGTGTACTCACATACATGAAATACATAAAGAAATTGTTTTAAAAAGTAACAAACTGCGCTCGTTTCAGCAGTACATATACTAAAATTGGAACAATACAGAGAAGATTAACAAGGTCCCTGCGCATAGATGACATGCAAATTCTTGAAGTGTTACGTATTTTTATTAAATTGCAATTTCTATCCTGAAAAAAAAAATAAAAAGGAAGAAAAATAACACATCCTATATACATTATTAAATTCCTGTATGCCTAAATAGAAATGTATTCCATATAGTAAGTCGTTATCTGGTGGTTTACCAATTATACATTTTGTTTTGTGGTGGTGCTAAGAGAGCATTGAACAGTCAGAACCTGGGAACCAAAAAGGCAGTGAGCTGTGTAACCAGCTCCCATCCACATGCATTTGTCAAATGCACACAGACCATCTCTATATCCCTCCGCTGTGGTAGACATCTTAGGGGATATAACTAAGGACAAATAGAAATGTTTTCTGTTTTCTCAGAGCTTAAAGCTTAGAGGGGAACACAGAAGGTAAACAAATTATTATAAAGAAAAGTTCTAACAATTTCTGAGGAGAAATCTGGGGATTATATAAACAAATAATATGACGAAAACATGAAATCAAAGGAGGAGAGCCTGGGGAGAAAGAGAAAACTAAGCTGTTATTGGAGAAATGAAAAGAGGTCACCAAAGTTTGCACTGGGAAATTAGTGCCCCGTAAAGGAAACTTCTTCATCACTTAGTCACTGTTTTCTTTGAGTGGATTTCTAAAAGATCCGTTTGTATTGTTGTTGTCTTTGAGGGTGTGTGCAGCTGTGCACACTCTAGAGTATCCTCAGAGGCCAGAGCCGAGTCACATCCTTTGGAGCTGGTATAGAGGTGTGTGGGAATCCCCAAAAGGATGCTGGGATTCTCCCTCTGGTCCTCAGGATAGAGCTGTGTGCTGCCCAGTTCCATGTCAACTTGACAAGGGTACAGTCAGCTGAGAGGAGGGAAATGACTAGGCTGTAGGCAGGCTGTAGGGCATTTTCTTAAAAAAATGATTGATGGTGAGCCCAGTCTATTGTAGGGGGACCATTCCTGGGCTGGTGGTCCTGGGTTCTATAAGAAAGCAGACTGAGCAATCGTGAGGAGCAGCAAGCCAGGGAGCAGCACCCCTCCGTGGCATCTGCATCAGCTCCTGCCTCCATGATGCTACCTTATTTGAGTCCCTGCCTTGACTACCCTCAGTGAACAATGGCTGAAAGTATGTAAGTCAAATTCTGTTCTCCCCAAGTTGCTTTTGGTCATTGTGGTGGTTTGAATACAAATGCTCCCCAACTGGCTCATAGATTTGAAAGTTTGGTCATTAGGGAGTAGGACTACTTGACAGGAAATAGGAGGTGTGGCCTTGGGGTAGGTGTGACCTTGTTGGAGGAGTGTGCCACTCGGGGTGGACTTTGAAGTTTCAAATGTTCAGACAGACCCAGTCCCTCTCTCTCTCTCTCTCTCTCTCTCTCTCTCTCTCTCTCTCTCTCTCTCTCTCTCTCTCCAGATCTGGATAGAGAATTCTCAACTAAGCTCCCTAGCACCATGTCTGCCTGCAAGTCACCATGCATGCTGCCACAATGATAGACTAAACCTCTGAACTGCAAGTTAGCCTGAATTAAATATTTCTTTTATAAGAAATTTATATTTCCATGGTCACAGCAATAGTAACCCTAACTAAGACAGTCATAGTTTTTCATCATGCAATAGCAGCCCTCACTTAGACAAGCAAGAGTGCTCTTTATCACTGAACTCGCTTAAACCAGGGCTCTACAAACCTTTGAGTGTATTTTCTCTCCTCAGTGCATTTTTTGCAGCCTACATTCTTGTCAAGGCGTGGCAGACAATTAATAAAGTGGTGTATTGTGCTACAATATGAAAGAATATTAGAGAGAATTATAGTACAACATACATTATACACAAAATATCCAAATATTGTATTAGAGTTTGAAGATAGTTCATAGAAAAGAATGGTAAAGATTTCCTCTGAAGGCACACAGAGTTCAGATCATGTGGGGTCTATACTGTGTGCTAAGGGTCCCATATTTTAGCAAAAATGATAAAGTTAATGGATAGTTAAAGTAAAGAATCTAGTCATGATTTATAATCCGACAGAAAACCATTTCACGCAGTGTAATGCGTAGCACTTTCAACCACATGTGACATGCAAAGCAATGCGCATTTAAATTAAAAATCATTCCCTTCCATTAATATATAAGTTCAGTGGGAGAAAGATAATGCTTTCCAGCAAGGAAACCGTCCACACAGGCATTAGTGTTTAATCCAGCAGTGAGATATAGAAAAGAAATGTGTAAATCAATGATTTAGAAGCTGAAAATAACACATTCGTCTTCATTCAATACTCGTTGTACAGATGCAGCTTCACAAAGAGTCCTCAGCATTTGGAGTATTTTTCATTTTCTAATCTCAATTGATCTCAGCTAATAAGGAGCCTGTTGTTCAAAAGAATGATCTTGTTCAAGATGATTTAGCATGGTTAAGATGGCAAAGGAAATTGGAAATTTATAGATCTGTTAAAGAGACCTAGCTGTCAAGCTAATTGATACATTTTGGCTACCCTTTGAAATTGCATCCATTTTTAGAATGTCAAGCGAGCTCTCCAAAGCAGCAAAGAAGAATCGCCCTTTAAGCACACTGCAGAATAGCATCAAATAGTTATCCATTAAGCAGCTCAACGAGCATGTACGCATTCTTCCCATCAGAATTTCTTGTTGTTCAGAACCAAATACGCATGGCATGTAACACGCAAGCATAACAATGAGCAGAAAGGTAATCACAATGAAAAGTAAGAATTCTGTGAAACTCAAAGTTCGATGGCTCTAATTCAAAATGAAAGCTCATTGTGCCCATGACTAGAACAACTTACAAAGATCCTAAAGAAACCAACGGCTCTTAGATTTGACTGTAAACCTGACCTCCTGTGCTTGCCTAAAGGGCCCATACTGTGCTTGGAGACATAGTCACCTCTTATCAACAATGTATCAGTAGGCTAATACCAGAACACCCTGTAAACACGTGATCTTGCCATAGTCCTCCTACACAGAACCAGAGTAACTTCCTACCTTGCTCTAAAGCCAAAGTCTTCAACTCGTCTTCAAGGCCAGACAAACAATGATATTCATAGTATTCCTTGTGCAATGGGAGATTTTAGAGTCGGTGCCAGGGTCTTAGAATTGCCCACCAATCCTCAAGTAATAGGAAAAGTAAAAAAAGAGAGAGAGAGAGAGAGAGAGAGAGAGAGAGAGAGAGAGAGAGAGAGAGAGAGAGAGAGAGAGACTCAGTGTGCTCACATTGGGAAGAGGAGCAAAGAGGTCTACTGATACTCCCAAATTCATCTTGGGTCCTAATCAGAAGGTCAGGTTAACTAGAAATCAAGAAACGTGTACAGCAGAGTAGCAGTGAAACCTAGAAATGTGCCTAGCAGAGTGGCCTTGGTCAGACTGTGGTCTTACCCAGCATTGTCTCTGCTCCAGCCTCCCCTGGAAGGGGGTTTGACGACTTGTCTGGATTGTATGGAATCTCTTTCTGGAAGACAAGTTCCTCCTCTGGTGCTCCTCTCTCAGCTTTTGGCCTTTTGCTTTCCCCAGCATGAGATTCTTGGAGAAAGTCCAATTTTCCAAGGAAGGACAGTTGTTTCCATAGTCTGATAAGCCATGAGGAGGGGCACAAACATATTTAGACTATCTTTTTTTCCTGCCAGGATGATTATACATGTTCATGCACTCTACCACTCCCAGACCTCTCCACTTTCCTGGCCTCCCCAGGCTCTGACTGAATTGCAGAACACATACATTCTCCTCCTTCCTGTAGACCTGCCCTACTCATTCCCCACATCTTATTCCCTCTGTGCTCACCACCCCCTCGAATTTAAAATGGTTACCTATCTTTTCAAAGTGTAACACCCACAGGCCTCCAGCCCTCCCCTGCACTGCTCCACATCACTTCCCACCACTGACTGTGCTCTGGATGGCCTTATAGCCGCTTTCTTTGCCCTTCCCTCTGCCTTGAGAATGTTTCCCAAAAGAACAGACATTGGTATTTACTCTGTTCACCAGCATCTTCCCAGTTTGGAAGGCAGAGCTTAGCATGCTGTAGATACTCTAGCAATACTTGTTGAAGAAATGAATGCTAGAGAGGGCTGTCTCTGATAAATAACTGATAAATTTTCTAAAGAGTTTACTAGATCCAACGATCTGCCATGTTACTCTGATAATATGGGAGAGATACTTTTACGGTGCATGCGCAGAAATTCTAACAAAATGTTGACCCATTCTTACATAGAGAAAGGAAACCTTGAGATGCACCCTGCCTATAGCACTAGAGAAAGAGGTAAACACTTGCCCTTGTTCAAAATATCCATGCTAGTTAAAAGATTCCATTCCTGCTTGATTGGTAAGAATTTCAAGGAGTGATATTAATAGTAGCAGTTGTTGCATCATCAAAAATATCTGCATAGTTAATTAGACTAATTACTTGAAGATTCAACCCATGCCAAAATGTAATTTAAGGTGTCATTTCAAATAATTTCATGTATGCCTGTAAGGACTACTAAAATTATCTCTCAAAGAGTGATTACTTAAGAAAATGTTAACAAACGTACTGGCTGATGAAAAACTTGATTAAAAGATATTTTTCAAAACACATACACACACCCCATACAGGGTCATACATGTGCACACACACATACCATACAGAGTCTCACATGTGCACACACATACACATACACACCCCATACAGGGTCACACATGTGCGTGCACACACACACACACACACACACCATACAGGGTCACACATGTGCACACACACACACCATACAAGGTCACACACACACACACACACACACACACACACACACACACACCCCTGATAATGAGGAAGGCATGCTGTGACAGACCTTCCTCTCTAACAGACCATCTTCATTTCCATTGCTCAAGTTCTAGACATTATTAACACCTTGAATTTTTTATAATAATAATTGGAGTTTCTTCATCAACTTGCACTTTTCTTTATTATGCCCCAGTTTTCTCTTTCACACTTGAAATCTGAACCAAGAAAAATGTTGCAGTTATTTTTGGCCAGGCAAGCAGAGCAAAACAAATAACTTTCTTTATGCTCATTCTTCTGGAATTCGAATTTTTTATTTTCCTCATTAAGATTACAACAGCTTATCAGGTCGCTGTGTGCCGATGATGACTTGTTTGTTTACTTAACAGTAAAGGGGTTTCTATTGTTGATTTTGTTTTCTTATCTTTTTTTATCCACAGGGCTCATGCTCAGGC
The DNA here is from genome assembly GCF_011064425.1 of Rattus rattus. NCBI lineage: Eukaryota > Metazoa > Chordata > Mammalia > Rodentia > Muridae > Rattus > Rattus rattus. Next base: position 144,407,432 of record NC_046156.1, on the reverse strand, counting down.
TAGTCCTCCTGCCTCAGCCTCCTGGGTGGCTTGATTGTAGTCCTAAGCCACTTAGTTTTGACAGTTATTTTCTGAAGCTGTACTCCACTCATCCTAGCAAGAACAAATGTATTCTACAGTGAATCACTCGTATGCCTCCCTCTGGCTATTAAAATAATGATCGAAAAGAATTGGAATTTCCCTACGATTTTTATGCTGGGACCAGGGAAAGACTGAATCCTTTCCAGAGGCTGGAGGAGAAACTTGTCTCCCAGAAGGAAATCTCACAGAGTTCTGACATTATAAGACAGACCAGGAATCAGGACAATGGTGGAGTTGATACGGGTGAGAGCACACCTTAAGCTGGACTGTTTGCATGGGCATAACTCTTGCCCTCTTCCCAAAACTAAACCTCATTAAGGTACCCCCAAATTAACCAGGCAGACACGGGATTTCTTTATCATTCATCTTCCCAAACTGGGAAGGCCAAATAAATCGATTTTCTCTGCTTTTCATTATCACTTGTCTAGTTAATTGTTGAATCAAGAGTCGGGATTTAAGTCTAGATTGTTAGGGCCTCCAGAGTTGTCTTTAACCCTAATAACTCTTGTTGTATTAGCCACTTGTCACATAATATTAGTTAAAGTTTATAACACAACACTATTATACTCTGGAATTTTTAAAAAAGACGATTGAATTTTTCATTTGACACTAATAGTTTGGGCATCTTCACAGAACAAGTTTATGTTCTCTTGTATGTAACAAATATGGGTTATGTGCACACATATAGGGGTCTGAGAAGGCCTGACGCAGGCATCAGATGCCCTGGAGCTGGAGTTCCCAATGGTTGTAAACCACTTGATGTCTGTGTTAGGTGTTGACTGTGGGTCCTCTGAAAGAGCAGCGAGGGCACCTCAGGACCACTCCATCACCTCATTCCCAAGCTCATGTTCTTATGCACATCTTTGAGATTGCCAGTTCAAGCCAGAGTTAAATCCTATTTCAACCAGTTGAAAACTAAAACACTGTACCAATAAGAAAAAATCAAAACGTGCTAGGACTGAGCTTTAAAGTCCTTGTAGCATTAAGGGCAGCCACATGTAATATCCTGTCCAAATATGTTAAACATTCAATTAGAACATAATTTTCTGGGTTGAAGAGATGGCCCAGTTCTTCCAGAGGTCCTGAGTTCAATTCCCAGCACCCTCACGATGACTCACAACCATCTGTAAAGGGATCTGATTCCCTCTTCTGGCATGCATGTGTGCACTCCTATACATAAAAATAAATACATTGTTAAAAGAACGTAATTTTCTGTTCTTTAGAAGATAGCTTGTACTTTTTACTTTTTAGTTTTCTCTTCTCTCATACAATAAATCCTGGCCACAGTTTCTCCTCTCTCCTCTCCTCCCAGTACCCTTTCCCCCACCCCACCTCTCCCCCAGATCCACCCCTTCACTTCCCTGCGGAAAAGATCAGGACGTTCAGAGCTGTCAACTGAACACAGCATAACAAGTTACAATAACACTAGGCGCAAACCCCCATATCAGGACCGGATGAGACAAGCAGTAGGAGGGAAAGGGTCCCAAGAACAGGTAAAAGAGTCAGCAGCCCCACTCCCACTGATCAGGGTTCCACAGTAAGAAACACCACCATAACATGTATGCAGAGGACCTAGCGCAGAGCCATGCAGGCTCCGTGATTGTCACTTCAGTCTGTGAGTGTCTAGGAGCCCTGCTTAGTTGATTCTGTAGGCTGTGTTCTCCTGGTTCCTTAATGGTTCTAGCTCCTTCTTCCCCCTTTCCTGTGTGATTCCCTAACCTCTGCAGGAAGGGACCTGATGGAGTTTTTCCTGTGCCTAATGTTTGGCTGTGGGTCTCTGCATCTGCTCCCATCAGCTGCGGGTAGGCTCCAATCTCTCAGTATTGCAGAGTATCATTAGGATTAATTTTATTGATATTTTTCCTATCCTAGGACTCTGGGCTATCTAGCCTCTGGTTTCTGGTCATCCAGGCAATGTCCAGTATGGACTCCCTTTGGTGGCATGAGCCTAAATTAGACCAGTCATCAATTGGCCATTCCCACAAGTTCTGTGCCTCCGTGGCCCCCACACATCTTGCAGGCTGGGTAGATTGTAGGTCAAAGGTTTTGTGGCTGGGTTGGTGTTGGGCGCCATCACGGAAGTTGCCTGGTTACAGAAAATGGCCAGTTCACGCTCTATCTCCTCCATTACTAAGAGTCCTCACTGGTGTCACTGTCTATATGGGCTGGTTTTGTGTGTCAACTTAACACAAACTACAGCCATCATAGACGAAGGAGCCTCCACGAGATCCAGCTGTAAGGCATTTTGTCAATTAGTGATCAATGTGGGAGGGCCCAGTCCATGGTACATAGCGCCATCCCAGGGCTGGTGGTTTCAGCTTCTATAAGAAAGCAGGATGAACAATGTGAAGCAAGCCCGTAAGCGCCACCCCCCCCCCCCCTGCCCCCCACCCCCTACTCCCCACCCCTCACTCCCCCACCCCTCCACCCCCACCCCCCCTACTCCCGCCATGGCCTCTGCATCAGCTCCAGGTTCCGGCCTGCTTGAGTTCCTGCCCTGAGTTCCTCCAATGGTGGACTATATTAGGAGTGTAAGCTGAATTAACCTTTTCCTCCCCAGTTGCTTTTTGGTCATGGTATTTTTTGTCACAGTAAGAGAAACCCTGACTAAGACACCCTCATAGAATCCCGGGAGTTTCTACTGCACAAGGTTTCCACATTGTACCTTACAAATGCTTCCCAATTCCAGCCATCTCTTCCTCCTCACCTCCATCCCTCCTGTTCTATTTTCCACCCACCCTCAGTCCACCTGCAAAATCTATTCTATTTCCCCTTCCCAGGGAGATCCATGTGTCCCCTTAGAGCCCATCTTGTCACTTAACCCTCCTGTGTCTGTGGGTTGTAGCACGCCTATTGTTTACATATGTGCATGCTAACATGCAGTTCTAACTGAATACATGACATGTTTGTCTTTGGAGTCCCAGGTTAACTTGCTCAAGCTCCTGTTTTCTAGTTCCATCCATTTCCCTGAAAACGTCATGATGTCATTTTTTAAAATAGCTGAGTAATACTCTATTGTGTAGTTGTACCACATTTTCTTCAGTTGACGGGCATCTATATTGTTTCTAGATTCTAGCTGTTATGAATAAAGCCACAATGAATATAGTCCAGCTTATGTTTGTGGTAGGATGGAGTGTCCTTTGGATATATGCCCAAGAGTGGTGCATCTGGGTCTTGATTTCATTTTCTGGCAAAGCACCATGTTGATTTCCAAAATGCGTGTACAATTTTGCCTTCCCATCAATGAATTGCCCTCTCTCCACATCCTTACCACCATGAGCTGTTACTTGAGTTACTGATCTTAGCCATTCTGACCAGGGGATGATGAAATCTCAAAGTGGTTTTGATTCGTATTTCCCCGATGGCTAAGGATGTTGAATATTTCTTTAAGTTTAGGTGTTTCTTAGTGATTTAAGACACCTCAATTGAGAATTTTCTCTCTTTAGATGGGTACCCCCATTTTTTATTGGATTATTTGGTTTGTTGTCTAGATTCTTGAGTTCTTTATGTATTTTGTATATTAGTTTTCTGTCAGATGTGCTGTTGGTGAGAATCCTTTCCCATTCTGTAGGCTGATGTTTTGTCCTTTTGATGGTGTCCTTTGCCTCAGAAAACTTTTAGTTTCATGAGGTCCCAGTTATTAATTGTTGATCTTAGAACATATAACCTTTAAATAAACATTTTTAATGTAAACCCTAATAAATTTATAGAAAAGTATATAAATACATATTATAGCTAGGTTAATAAAGAATTATATAGAGAACATCAAAGAAGCCAGGGTAGGGTACCAAGAATCCTCTCCCTCCTCAGGTATGTTATCCACCCCTTGCCTCCCTCCTCAGGTATGCTATCCACCCACGCCCCCCACCTCCCTCCTCAGATATGTTATCCATCTCCCTTTACCTCTCTCCTCAGCTATGCTATCCACCCACCTTACCTCCCTCCTCAGGTATACTATCCACCCCTCCTCACTGCAGATATTCTTTTTGTGGCACCCAGTATCTGCTTCCTTGAACTTTCTTCATACACATAATACTAGACACCAGTGCTTAACCGATGAGGTGATACCTTTTTGACGAGTGTGTGTGTGTGTGTGTGTGTGTGTGTGTGTGTGTGTGTGTGTAATGACATAGTACACATTATTTGGCTTTTATCTTTCCATTCATCGTTACATTTTTTTGTTTCATGAAAATTCTTGCATTTGTCTGTGGTTAACTGATTTTCACTGTGGTAAAGATGAATATTCGTGGTATCATGAATATCTATGTTTTTTGCTGCTGCTGAATGTTGTTCTATTTTGTTTTGTTTTTGTTTTCTGATTGTGAAGTGTTAATAACAGAATATTTTTCTATGTCTCTCCTCTGTTTACAGCTCCTTTAGCACAGAGCGACATTATTTTTCCAGATGGTTAGGTCGTGACATTTTTCCATTCTAAAACCTGAGAGCAATGGCTCTAGCTTCACCAGGAATAAAGAAAAACTGTAAACGTCACAGACAGAGAGCACATGCATGATGTGTACAATATCAGATTATAACCATGAGAACGTTATAAAAATAGCCATAATAAATGCAAATGACTGTAGAATTGATAATGAAATAAATACATTTGAGAGAGGTTTGTGAAGAAATTCCAAAGCGGAGGGAGTAAGGCAAGAACACAAAGGAAAGGAGAGCAGGCCCGGGAACCTGTGCCAAGCTCAGGTGGGCAGGTGCACAGAAGAGATTCAGTAATCTACTCGATGCATTCTGTGTCTCTAAAAAATCAGCTCAAGGCCATTTTAATACAATGGGCAATAAAGGGAGGCAATTTTGACTTCAGGAACCTTACAGAGGGGAACATAACAAACCAGCAATTACATATTAAACACGAAAAATCAAGTCTGGGACAAAGGCTTAGGAAAAGACACACAAAACAAAGATCTGGACAACTGAGTATGTTAAGTTAAAAAATATTCCTAAACAAAAGATTAGAGACGGCTGGGAGGTAGAAGTGGACTAGCCACAGCAGGATGAGCATTCCAAGTGAAGAAAATGGCTGTGCAAAGGGCCAGGTGATGGGCTGCAGAGTGACGAGGCTCCAGCAGATACCGAGGAAAAGGTAGGCTGGGCCAAATTTTAAAAGATTTTAAACAGCAAACAAAGACATTCTGTCTTAGAGATCATGAGTTCAGTGCAGCTGTGAACTGTGTTGTACTTAGTTCTGTATCAAATATAGAATAGTACCTCAAATGTAGATGCTCATATTGCTTGCTGAATCGACTCATATGTGCATAATAGAATCCAAAGCAGGGCTTGGGGTGGGGCAAGAGGAGCAGAGAGCAGAGTCAAGTAAATTATAAAAGGAGCTGGTTAGAGCTAATAAGAAACTTACAGAGTGAGTGCTGCTAAAGGAGATGTCTGGTGTCCTGAGGGCCGAACTGTACCTGTACCTTCCAAAAGCCTTGCAAGATGAAGGGGCGGCTGAAGTATATGCTGAAGGTGGAGTAGGGGACAAAGGGTTTCCTAAATGTACTTGATGAGGACCAATGTATAGCCAATTACACAGCTTCTTACAGCCATCCCACAACCTGTAATTGGAGCCCAGGAGGAGGGTGGCAGCTATAGTTATTGACAAGCATGCGCATTGATTCGTAGTTTGAAGGAAATTTGGAGATCCTTGGCAGAGAACATTCTAGGGAAAAGAAAATGGCATCTGCAATGTGTAGACACGTTAAAGAGCCCAGAAATCTATTGGACAGGAGGGAGACATTGTGAAGCTGGAGATGGGGTGGAAGAGTCAAGGCTACATCTGAAAAACTTTACTGAACAAACTAAAGAATGCTGTGCCTAATGAGGAACTGAAAGGATATCTTGGGCAAGGAAATTATTTTTACTGGGAAAAATAATCCAGAGAATAAATAGTGCTTAGTTGGGGAGGGAATGGCACAGGGGGAAAAAGCCTTCCTTTTGCACTTAAGTTTTATTGTCAAATATCAGAGTAGGTACTCATAAGAGACTGCAAGAAGTACAAAACTCATGTTTCAAAAAAAGTTGTCATGAATAAGTGTGGAGGTAGAGGAGTTTCTGATTCAGAAACCACTGGAATTTCATCTATGAGGGTATATTGAACAAAGGAATCAAACACAAATAGATGGAGAGATAGATTTCTGTAAATAACATCTAGAGAAAAATCAGAAAAGGGGGCTCAGATCAGAGTAGCTAAACGTCAGTCTTGGCTGTTATGAAAGCTCCAAGAGCTGGAAAAGAAATTGGTCTGATTGGATTCCTGAGATATATATTTAACACCTATTTAGAACATTCAGTCACGGTAAAAATCTAGAAAATCTGCTGTTGTTTGGCTCCACCAACGTTAATAAAACTGTAGGTAAGTAGCTGAGCCTTACGTTCAAGAAACCGCAAGGGCTGGGGAGGTAGCTCGGTGAGAAAAGTGGTTGCTATATAAGCATAAGGAAGGGCTGATGTTCTAATACCCAGAATGCACTGAAGATATTTGGTGTATGGCAATCATATCTACTTTACTCTCCAGGAGAGAATTTGGGGACTCTTAAGTCACATGGGACATAGTGGATACTTTTCAGGTTCCTGTCACGAGTGTAGTTGATTGTCACTCATCTCCTGTGAATGGTGTCCAGTGTCTTGTCAGTGGAATGACATACCTTCATACCACAGCTGCAAGGCAAGCCCTCCCCTTAGTTCTCGTGAAGAGGCTCGTCAGGTATCTAACAGCTCCCTTCGTGCTGTGTCCCAGGAACTTGCCTTGGCTGGGTGAATGAGTGAGTATGCGCTCTGCAAACGGAGGAGCCCTGTGCATTTTAGTCACATGATTTTCTTCCCTACTAGACTTGTAACAAATAAGAAAAGAAAATGAAACTTCTACATTAAAAAAAAAACCAAACAAAAACAAAAGCCTAAAGCATTCACTGTCAGAGCATTTATTTCAAACTAAGTAATCAAGACAATAGTAACCAGTGTCCGTCCAGGTGTGTCACTTGATTCTTATTTTATTTTATTTTTCTTAGATATTTATGTATTTACATTTCAAATGATATCCCTTTTACCCCCTCTCCCATAACCCTCCCCCTGCTTCTATGAGGATGCTCCTACTCCCACCCACCTACTCCCACCTCACCGCCCTGGTATTCCCCTACACTGGGGAAAGGAAACTTCACAGAACCAAGGGCTTTTCCTCCTAATGATGCCAGACAAGGCCATCCTCTGCTACATATACAGCTGGGTCCCTCTGTGTACTCTTTGGTTGATAGTTTAGTCCCTGGGAGCTCTGGTGGGGACTGGTTGGTTGATATTGTTCTTCCTATGTGGTTGCAAACACCTCCAGCTCCTCTAACTCCTCCACAGGAGTTCCCTCATTCCAAGTCTGTGTTGGCCCCCGGGATTACAGTCATTTATGAAACACGAGAAATCTTTGTGAGGGCGTTCTCAATTTTGGAGACTCAGTTTAGAGAACAACGGGTGCAGTTTCCAAAAGTGGAGCTGGGTGTTTCTCAATCTTGAGCACGAGAGCCTCAGCTTCGGTAATTGAGATCCACTAAGTTTCTTCCCATTCTAGAGAGCTAACTTGTTCCAGGAAGCGAGCTACCGTCATCACTTCCGGTCCTCACCCAGGCCCCGCCTCTCCCGTGGGCCCCGCCTCTCCTCACCACAGGCCCCGCCCCCGGGTCCTGCTGCTCTGGGTTGACGTACGCATCGCTGCCCCGCCCCTGCCCTTGCGGCGGTGGAAAGATGGCGGAATTGGACATTGGGCAGCACTGCCAGGTGCAGCACTGCCGGCAGCGAGGTGACGCTGGAAGTCCCATTTTCGTCCGAGGGAGACCTGGGCCGGGTTCTGACGGCCGGGGCGGTGGCGGCGGGTGAGGGAGGACATGGGGCGCGAGCGGCCTTCCAGGGTGGTGGTAGCGGTGTTTTTGTTGATGTGCTTCAGTTTAGGGGCGAAACTTGTGGCCCCCTTGGTTTCCACTCAGATCCTGAAAGCACACCTTGCAAGACTCCTCGGGGTATCCAAATCGCCTTGCTCAAGAAGCCTTGCTCGGCGAAGCGGCGTGGATCAGTACTCCAGTTCCCCTCGGTCCTTACCACTGCGACCGTGGCACATCACTGTCCCAGGCTTTTTCTTCATTGATTTTTATTTTTTTGGTCAGACGAATGAGTTCAATAGCATCAGTTTTTAACTGTGCGTTCGCAGATTTTTTTTTTTTTAGAAGTCTTGGGGTTTCTAATAGTCACTTAAGTTGTTAGTGGCAGATTAATAAACCGCATTTTAGGAAGGTTTAATAAATACTATGTTGATGGTCCCTCCATTGAACAGAGACCTTGTCATCAAGGTTCAGGATGCTAGACTCCTGTAGCCGGCAAGTTCTTCAAGAGTTAGACGCACAGACTGCTCAGTCTTTGTCTACTGGATTGCACTCCAAATGTGTATAGAGGGTTTCATCCTGCTGCAGCTTCAGTCAGTTCCTAGCAAGTTCTTGAATCCAGCTCTTAGGCTTGGCCTGGATCCCTGCAGTAAGTGATGCAAAGGCAAGACAGGACATGCTACTTATATATGGCCTTAATCGTTCACTGTAATGAATAATACAATAGATAAATTTTTTTCATGTAATCTTTCCCTAGGGAATCTTGGCTGTTAAGTTATAGATGCACATCTTGTCAGGCTGACTTACTAGTATGTCTAAAAATATCTAGCACTGTGATATAACTCACCCTTTCCAGTCTCACATATCTGTAGTGTTATTAATTAAGATGAGGCCTATCTCTTGGACTAGCAGAAAAGGATTAGAGTTGAATGGGCATATCTGATGCTAGGAAGTTATGTTGATCATAACTCTTCTTATGGGCTTCCTTGAATGGCATATAATATTTGCTTCAACCCACTAAGTTTCTAAATAGCAAACGTGCCCATTTTTTCCTATTGAAAGTGACACAATGGGCCAGTGATGGAGTCTGTAATCCAAGCCTCGGCATGTCCCTGGTAGACTGGAACATGGCAGGAAGGCAGGAAGCTCACTCGGGGACACTAGCCAGGAGTAAGACAGACTGCCTCAAAATCACAGTGGGAAGATAGAACTGATTCCCAAAAGTGTGTGGCAAAGTACAAGAAAACACAGTACACACAATAATAATAAATCTAAAAATATAAAAATTCTGCAGAGTATGTGTTTCGGTTTAATATTGACACATATGTAATTTCATGGCATGAAATTAAAACAGTATTGTGCTTTATTTAATAACAGTAGTGACAGTTCACTAGGCACTTCTCTCAGGGAAACATTATTCGGGCCTTGGTCTGCAAGCATGATTACCTAGAGCCCCTGTTGTTTTCTAGACTATTATAGTTTTCAGTAAAGGGAACTGAGCAGGGCCTTCTGGAATGAAAATAGTATGACTGGGTATATCTAGCTTCATGTGGCTACTTGCTGTAATTTATATATGAGATAGATTGAAGTCAGTTTAAAAATGATTGAGTCACACAGGGGGCTCAGGTATGGGGACTCACACTGTATTTCCAGCACTCTAGAGTCTGAAAAGGGTAGGGACCAGGGGATCAGGAGTTCAGAGGCCAGCCTTGGCCATGCAAAACCTGTGTCAAACAGAAAATAAACACCACACAAAAGGGATTGATTGCTTTTACTAATTAGTCCCTATGACTGAGAACTGTTACTTGTGTGAACTTTCCAAAGTATATGTGTATAGACAGCATTAGGATGAAATAATTAATAAGGAATTATAGATATAAATGAGAGTGATATATATATACACACATATATCTATGTGAGAGAGATAAACATATATACAGCATATACTACATATATATCCATGGCTTTGTTATTAGATAATCTACTTACTATTGCCAGATTGATGTTAGAAGGAGTTGGAATTAAAACGCGGAATTTTGAAACCAAATGCAGACTTTCTGCAGCATACTGTTCTAAAAAACACCAACTAGTAAATCTTGGGAACAAAACAAGAGAGAAAAATACCACCTTTTTTTTTGTTGTTTGTTTTTTTAAACAGAGTTACTGAGTAACGTCTACCTCCCATTGATTTAGTCACTTTTCTAGATTGAAGATTTGGTTGTTTTTGTTTAATAGGGATTACATAGTAACTTGATACACAGGGACATTAGGGAGAAAAATTTTCTTAGAGTTGGCCAGTACACTTTTTGCTTAAGAAAACTAAATGAAGATCAGATACTAACCAGTACCTACCACATTTTCCTCCGATTTTAGATTTCCTTCCATTTGTATGTGACGGTTGTTCAGGAATATTTTGGTAAGTTACGTTTTTATGTAGGATTTGAAAAGAATGTTTGTGTTTGTCAATATGGAATTAATTCTGAAAATTATAAGGATTTAGAGAGTTGTGACTTTAGCCATTGACAGTTAATATTCAGCGTCGTAATCATTTGTGAAAAAGGCAGACTGACAAGTCCAGGCTCTAATTGGCTACACACGTACGGCCTTAAGCATTAAGTTCCCAGAGAGCCATTCATTAAGGTGGATTTTAAGATTATGTGTTGTGATTACAGTGAGAGAATAATACCCATAATTTAAGGAATTTAGCTTTAAAAAAAAAATCCAGCCACGATTATTCTCTGTATTTTCTTTAACATACGTCAAATGTCCAACCTAAAAGGTTTTTAAAATGGACTTGGCTTTGCATCCCTTCATTAACTAATTCCCTTCAGAAGAAATGGCAAGACCCCTCCCCCCTCACCTACATGCACTTTAAAGCACTCCCAGGAAACATGACTAGAAAGGTCCAGTTGCAGGTGAGCCCTTCGTTGTGTGAACGCCACTAGTGTGCCATGCGTGATGCACCTTAAGGATGTGAGACACTAGAGCAGCCTGAGTTACTTAAGTTATTAAATGTATAAGCTGACTGCGTGTAACTAAACATTGTTTGTAATTGTTTAAGCCTCGAACACAGGAGCAAGGACTCTCATGGTTGCCCTGAGGTATGGTTTATTCTCTCTTCTCTGACATAATTTATATACTTGTATTCATGTACTTTGTTTTAGAATTTGATTAGATTTAAAGCTACGTGGTACAGGAGGCGTTGTCCTTCAGAATCTTTTGCTGCATTTTTTTTTTCTTGAAGAAACTTTGCTCTCCCTGGTGTTCACATTTTTATCCTCATAGGATAGCACTCCTCACCACGGTAAGCTATGTGTTTATGACACATGTTGGCCTCAGCGCTGACGTCAGACTGTCCTTCCAGCTCACTGGTCCCATCAGTGTAGGGCTCAGTTGCACTAGTGTCTGGGGATAGGATTCTGTGGCAGTAAGGTTTTCAGACCCGCCAGCCCTAGACCACCACGAGCAAACCCTTAGTCCAATGAAGCAAAATGTAATTTTACCTTTAAGTCATTACTGCGAATTTGGAAGAAAATTTAGGAAAACCTAAATTATAATAGATATTCCTGCCATTATGTGAAGGATTTTCCTGTGCTTACAGAGTTTGAGCAGTCATTTTCTTAGCTTTCTTAACTGTAAGAATCCACTCTATGATCAGCAATACGGTTAATCTGTTTATTTTTTCCCCTTTAAAACAAACAAACAAACAAAAAAAACCCTGTGTCCTGATGTAACATTTTTTGATAATAAAATATTCCGCATAGCATGAGAAGTAGTGTATGACTTTGGAAACTGCGTCTTGATACATATGTGATTTTTAAGGGTTCTGCCTAAGTAGTTCTTTATTTCCTAAAACTGGCATAAGGAGTGGGTACAGCTCCCCATTTGAGGGTTGATGAGTTAACTATCTGGGCATATTCCTATGGGGCGTCTCTGTATGCAGCTGCTGCAAACCAGAGAGTAAAACCATAGGCAACAAACTGGGGGCAGTGCTACACCCTTGTCATCCCAGCTCTCAAGAGGCAGCATAGAAACACTGCAGATTCAGAGCCCCTGGATTATTACAAAGTAGGGACAGACAGACAGATAGACAGTAGTCATTCTCCTTTAACTTAAGGTGTAATTATAACATATTAGAAAAGTTAACGTAATGAATTTGAACTGGAATGACACGAATGCTGCCTTCTATCAGGCTTTTGCACTGTTTTCAATGGGAACTATAGCGCCATTCCCCCTCCTGCGGTTTTAGGCAAATGTGATCAAGGAGAGACTGAAGACAGATGAACACAAATCTTACCCATGCTCCTTCAAGGGCTGTGCTGAGGTAGAGCTTGTGGCAGTGATCTGTCCTTACTGTGAGAAGAACTTCTGCCTAAGGTAATCACTAAACCGTGCAAGCCTTGTGTATCCGTTTAGCTGTGTGTAAATTCATGAACCACAGCCAGCTCTCTGATGCTTGTAGACACCGTCATCAGTCGGATCATGAGTGTGAAAAGCTGGAGATCCCAAAGCCTCGAATGGCTGCCACACAGAAACTTGTCAGAGACATTGTTGGTGAGTCCCACAAGCTTCCACAGCTGCTTTGCTTCCAGGAGTACATCTGTCCCTCCCCAACTCCTGCCCTTCCTTCTCATCCCCAGTTTCAGAGGCTTTGCTCAGGGGCCCAGTGTAAGAACTTGCATTCTTCTCTAGAATGTTACTATTTATCTTTAAGTTCTGTGGATGGTGTTCTGCCTGCGTGTACGTATGTCTGTGCACCACTTGCGTGTGTGTATGGTGCCCTTGGAGGTCAGAGAAGGTGTCAGATGCCCTGGGACTGCAATTACATACAGCTATGAGCCATGAGAGTGCTAGGAGTTGAACCCAGGTCCTCTGGAAAAGCAGCCAGTGCTCTTAACAGCTGAGCCATCTCTACAGTCCCAAGAGCTTGCATTTGATGAATTCTTGTTAAAGTATTTTATTCAAAGCCTTCCTGACCAGTGAAAGTCAGGAAATGGTAAGGTTCCCATGGGATAGTCTCATTTGTTGAGCAGCGTAGACGTGTTGATCCAGCGTTAACAGTTGTAGTGGGTATGTCGATGAGACTGGCATGGTGGACTGCTTTGTCTACAAAATAAGGTTCCACTATGGTGGTGTCCTGTGAATGCTGCTGACTACATGAGGTAGCTCCAGGACAGCCCAGCTGTGATTTCGCTTAGCTTCTCTGGCAATGTATTAGTTTAGCAGGACTTTTTATTCCATATTAAGGGTGGTGCCCTTGTTCAAACCTGAAGTGTCACATAAAAGGGTCAGTGGTTGCTTTAGAGAAAATAGGTTAGGCCAGAAAAAGGCACGTGATGTGCCTGTGGACTTTTTGAGATAGAAGTTGTTTACATCGACCATCAGTAATGAAAATATACTTAATAGAGCTCTACTGTATAATTTGTGTATGCTGACAGCCATAATGGTCAAGCTAAGCATGGTGGTGTCCTTTAATCCCACCAGAGGTGGGTGGACCCTGTCTCAAAACAAGAGAAAAAAAGGAAAGAAAGGGAGGGAGGGAGGAAGAGAGGGAGGAAGGAAGGAAATCTGGAAACTGCGATAGCAACGTCTTACATGCTTGTACTTCTTCCTTAGATGCCAAGGCAGGAGGAGCAGCCAGTAAGGGACGGAAAGGTGCGAAAAGCAGCGGAACAGCCGCAAAGGTGGCGCTGATGAAGCTGAAGATGCACGCTGACGGGGATAAGTCCCTGCCGCAGGTGAGACGAGCACACGTGTTCCGTGTCCTGAGGTCTCCTCTCTTCCTCTCTAACTGAATACAACTTAACCCTTATATGCATCCTTGCTAAAGACCTCGTGCTGTGGCGTCTGGATAAATGCCACAGCCTCCTGCACTCTTCCCCATTAGAGAGATGGTGCTGACCTTGATTGTCCTTCACTGTTTCCCCCACTTTGCATCATGGTTTTAATGTTTTTCTGTACTAATATTTTTCCGTACAGGCTAGTTCATTCAGAATGTACATTTTTCTGTTGTGTGACTGTAGCATGCTTTATTTTTCTAAATAGTCCCAGATTATTCAGTGCATTGTTTTAAACAAGTGTTTCTCCTGTGAAGGTGCTTGTGTTTAGAGAGGGGAACTTCTCTAGGCAGTGTCTTTAGAATCCAACACTCAGGTAGAGCACCAGGCAGTCCGGAAAAAATTCGGAATATACAAGCATACACAGTTGCATGCCTCACTACAGATTCATTCATTAACTTTTAGCCACTTGTATGTGTCCCAGTTTGCGTGTCTGTTCCTGTGACAAACCCTGACCAAAACCAACTGGGGAGGAAAAGGTTTATCTCAGCTTCCACACTAGAGTCCATCATTGAGGGTTGTCAGGGCGTGAGCTCAGGCTGGGGCATGGCGGACATTGCTTCTTGGCTTCCTCCACCTGCCTTGCTCAGCCTGCTTCCTTATACAGCTCAGAACATCCTGCTCAGACATGACATGCCCATACGGGGCTGGGTCCTTCTCCATCAATTAGCAGTCTAGGAAATGCCACACAGACACAACAGCCCAGTCTCATGGAGGAGTTCCTCAGCTGAGACTTTTCTCCAGTGTCTCTAGTTTGTGTAAAATCAACAAAAACCAAACCAGCACAATACGTTACATACTCTATAGTGTGTGTGTGTGTGTGTGTGTGTGAGAGAGAGAGAGAGAGAGAGAGAGAGAGAGAGAGAGAATGTACATATACACATATTTATAAATGTCTAGTCGTGAGGGCTATAAATGAAGTACTTGCTTAGTAGAAGAGACCCTCAAGTGTGCCAGCATGGCTGACATGGCCTTAAAGTGTGCATCATATTCCACGGAATATGTGACTTTGGCCATTTTCCTATTGATGGATGTTGATTCTGTCTCCTCTTGTGGTCATTGTGGGGTTTGATTATTTTCTTTTTTTCTTTTTTTTTTGAGATAGGTTCTTGTGTAGTCCAGGCTGAACCACGAGTCTGTAGTTCCTCTCTGTTCCGCTTTACGATGCCCTCTAGAGATGACTCTCAAACCCACCATCATTAAGCCTTTTTATTGAGGATGATAGAAATTTATGTGGTTTGAGTTTCTTATTTTTAGTCATATTTTTAGCTTTTGTATTCTTCTTGTGTATTTACATCTCATTTTCTTTCCACTTGTTTCATAACATGTTCTGTTTTGTAGGTAATTTTACATAATGTGTCTCACTGTGTACCCCAACAACTTTATGTCCTTAGATGTCTGTTCTTTTCCTCATTTTAAATTTTAAGTGTATCGATTCTACAAGTTCATCGTGGCTTTGAGGGGGTCGTAGCTTAGCTTCTACTTCCCTGCTTTAAGCTCCAGGCAGACTGTGCTACCAGCCACTGCCCTGGTTCCCTTGGATCCACAGATGAAAGACACACACACACACACACACACACACACACACACACGCACGCCTTGACGCACGCACGCACGCACGCACACACACACACACACACACACACACGCTTAGTTTTAATATGCTTTTTAGCTCTAAGCCTCTCACTGCTAACGTGCCGTACCTTCTCTCCCAGCTCAACACCTCCGAATCTCTCAATTTAGCTGCCCACTTACCTTCTCCTAGCTCAGCACCCTAAATCTGCCCTCAGCTTAGTTGTGTTTCTAATCTCCGTCCTGCTACCCCAAGCTACCCCAGGCCCAGTCGGGGAAGCGGCCAAAGGCCACCTCTTCATGATCTCACATGGCCAGTGGCTCTCTCTCCCTCCAAAGCATGGTGAATCTTCTTTCCTCCTCCTGCATCTCCTAGCCCGCCTGTGGGAACCTGGAAGTCCTGCCTCTTCCGCCCAGCCATTGGCCACCAGCATCTTTATCAATCAAGAACCAATTGGAGAGCAGGACCTTCCGAGTTCACAGCAGATTCCAGATGGAAGTATCAGAGCCACCCCTACAGGGGTTCTGATGTTTTCCTCTGCCCTGACTTCCCAGTCCCTCCCTTCCAGCCCACTCACCCAGAGCTGAGTGAGCGAGTGGCAGCTGTGTGCTGGAGAGGTTCTGAGGCTGCAGCTGCAGTCACTGAGCTGAAGGCTTTCGTGTCTTTCTCTGTACTGATGTATCTCAGCAGTTTCCAGGCTAGCACTCAGTTCCTCAGCCGCCAGCTTCCACAGATTTTAGTCTTCCAAAAATGTTAGTTAAGAAAAAAATAAAATGTTAGATGGCTGATAGGATATGGTGTTCAAGTCCCATGCCAGCCTCTTTTTGGAGGCCATGCCCCCCACAGCCTTGGCCTTGTTTACTTTAACTCAGATTTAAGTGCTCACACATACACACACACACACACACACACACACACACACATATATATAGTTATTTGCTTATTTAGAGACTGGGTTTAAGGTTTCACTACCTGAACAAGGAATGGCTCTCCGATCTACATGGTAACCTTTGCTTACACAGACAGAAAGAACGTACTTCCAGGTATACTTACCAAAGGGGAGCCAAGAGAAAAGCAAAGCCATGTTCTTCTGCCTACGGTGGAGCATCGGGAAGGTCGTGGACGTCGCAGCGTCTCTAGCTGGTCTCAGGAATGAAAACAACAAGCTAACAGCAAAGGTAATGTCCGTCCGCTGGCTGCTTCCCTTCACGCTTTGGGATGTGTCCGCAAGTGTGTCCTTACCCTGTGTGTCTTCTTTCTCTCTCACCAGAAGCTGAGGCTGTGCCACGTCCCTTTAGGAGAAGCCTTGCCTTTGGATCACACATTGGAAAGGTGGATCACGAAGGAGGAATGCCCTTTATATAATGGAGGGAACGTTATTTTGGAATATCTTAACGAGGAAGAGCAGTTTGTAAAAGATGTTGACTCTTACTTGGAATAGTCATTCAAGGACTCAAGCCAGACTTTATAAGCAGAAATCATTCTAAGTAGATAGTCAGTTTCTTTTACTACAGATACTTTTTTAAAACTCCAAAAGTTGCTGACTTAAAATTTATTTCCATTAAGTCATAATTTACACCATTAGTTTTCTCCTAAATTCCGTGTTCTGTGTTTTAGAGTTATGTGCTGATAGTTACTCGCAGAGTGTTTTTATTAGCTGCTCCTGGGTTAGGCTGCAGAAACATTAACAAGCCTGTCTTTCCTGTTACACTAACAGCCACTCACTGGCCATTGTGTCACGCTCTGCACATCTTCTCTCCCAGGCCCTGCTCATTCTACGCTCACCATTCTGTGATTTTCCCATTCCGAAGCAGAGAAAGATGTGGATGGCAGACTCTTTGGTGGGGTCTTACAAGTGGTACTTGCCATCATTGTTGAAAGCACCTTCTATGATTAAGCCTAATATTATGGGGTCAGAATACATAGCCTTACAGTATACCTAAATCATGACGTATGGATTGCAGAGTCTTGCAGATCCTCTCATTCAGTCTTCCAGGCATTTGGGTAAGAAACCACAAGTTACTTTCTTGGTATCATGTAATTGCACTGGATATGTTTCTGGTAAGGAATTTTTCTACAGTAGGATTCATCTTTTTATTGGTATGAATGAATTACAGATGAGAAGACATTGACTTTGTTACAGTCTTGCTCTCTGTACCAAAGCAAGACAATTATTGCATTTTATCTATACATTGAAATAAAACCTCTTGGGGAATGCTTTCTGTCTACACATGAGCAGAATGAATGTTTTCTGTCTGTATAGGTTGTAGGACTACATACACTATGGAGGAAATCCGCACACCCCACCCCCTTTCTGTACCAGTTTTCACAGCAGTAGGTCAATTAGAGAGTAAACTGAGCATGCTCACTTGGTCCTTGTCAGCTCTATCTTTTCATGTTCACACCATAGTGATAATTTCTTGCTTTTATCAGCTTCTAAATTCATTCCTTTATAGTTATCTGCCTGCTTGAAACGCCAGTGTCTGATCTCCAGTAGTGTAGGCACAAGGCAGAGTTGTGAGGCAAGTTGCAAATAAGTGAATAGACCGTATAGCTGCATCCCAATAACTGTTTTATTGGAAACTATCAAACTAGAAATAGAAATATTTTTATTTAGAAATAGTTAGAATAACTAGTTAGAAATATTGTTCAAAAGCCCATGTACCAGATTTTTTGTCTTTTGTTTTTGGGTTTTTTTTTTTTTTTTTTTTTTGAGATGCCTAAAGTTTTAATACCAACCAGTACTTTACTTTAATAACAATTCTTGAACATAGTCTAGGAAGGATGAAAAATGTCTTCTCTCAGTGATCAGACAAAAGAGCAAGGCTATCCAGAGAGGGGCTGCCACAGTGGGTACACCGTCCATAAGCTAGGCCAGGTCCTGGGTGATGGGGCCCACAGGGGAGAGGATGCCAGGGTGAGCAACCTTGGTACTAAAGACTGGCAGCTAAGGCATGCACAGTCTAAAGAGAACAAAGTGTAGATGGAATCTCAGTCCCCCAACTCCCTGTGTCCAAATACTCTGAAGGCAGACATCTCAGGTTTTACGTTAAGTGTGCCTAATAAAATGGAAGGGTCACACTGTCTGCATCCTACCTGGTGTTTTCACTTGCTGCATGGGAAACACAGCATAGGAAAGGAGTGTAGATGAACTGTTGGAATAATACTTTGGCACTAACAAGCACCAGTCTAAAGAATAAGGAAATAGATGAGAACACTGGGTAATAGGATTCATCCTAGCTACATTTACCAGGTTTCTGTCCTGAAGTTTTCAGAAGATGGGTTAGGAGAGCCTGAAAGCGAAAACAAAAACAAATAAAAATTCTGAAGTGCTTGGGAGGAAAAGCATACACGCGCTTTATTTTGCAAGTTACACATACCACAGTATGTGTGCGGAGTCGGGACAACTTGTGGGAGTTGGTTCTATCCTCTAAGTGTTCTGGAGATCAAAGTCAAGTGTTCACCTTGGCTGCAAGTGCCCTTGCCCACTGAGATACCTCACTTGGCTCTTTATTCATTTGATACACATTTACTATGTACCCCAGGCTGGCCTTAACCATGTAATAGTCCTGCTTTAGCCACCAGGGTCAGGTGTTTTGTCACTTTAAAGTTGCATGGGAAGCAGACTGTGGTGGCACACTAGGAGCAAAAGCAGGCAGAGCTCTAAGCTCAGGACCAGCCTGATCTGCAGAGTGAGATCCAGGACAGCCAGAGCCTTACAGTCAGACTCTGCCCTAAGGGGGGTTGGGAATTTAACTGGTGCCATTGAGTAGATTAGCCTTATTCTCTGTTCTCACTGTGAGTAAATGTGTCTTAATGTCCCATGTGGAAATCATGATACTGAAGTCTACCATATTTGAAAAATTAACCTACAATCACAGCCTTAAAAAAAAAATCTGTCCAACTGTGAAAAGGCCACAATGAAGCTCGTTACTTTGTATTCTAACACCCAGACACACATACAGACTCCGATACACACCTAGAGGTAGAACTAGAATAGCCATCTGTGTAGTGGTAGATAGTAGAGGGTTTATTGTTTTTGTTTTTATTGTGTGGCGTCCTCTCATTTGGGAAATTGGGTCTGTGGATTGCTTTCCCTCATCCATGGACGCTGAGGCACAGTTGGGTCAGTTGACTGGTGCCCATGACCCCAGCTGTGCATAGTGAGTCATGTTACAAAGACTGGGTCATTGGAACTAAGGTCAGTCAGTACCTTTTCACCATCAAATTCCAAATGCCCAGGAGCAGCAGCCACTTAGTTGGGCCATACCTTTGACCACCTTATGTTGTTACGTGGTGACCCTGCATGATATTTTCCCACTTACAGATACCAAGGGTAGACTAAGTGTTTGCTTTACCTTGTAGATTTGCTCTAGAACTCTAGGATTATTAGCATCAAGGGTGCTCTCAAGCCAGCCAATGTAGCTAATGACTAACCTGGGTCATTGTGCTTCAGTTTAGTGGCCCAATGTTATAGGTGTGAATCAGGGTACAAAGGGCACCTGCTTCAATTTCTGATCATTTGTGCCCTGAACAAGGAATTGGACTAGGAATGGACACAGGGATGCTGGTAGGAAAAGATAGTTTATTAAGAAATTGTTTCCTAAGAGGGACGTGGACCAAGGCTGGAGAAAGGTGAGAAGGTTAGTGGTGCCTATTCAGAGCAGATTGTCATATTTGTCAGTGTAGCTTGGAGATCAGTATGACTATTCCATCATCTCAGAGTCAAAACGGCCTAACTATGTGCTGATGTGACAGGAGAGAATGCAATGGAGGGAGAGGAAGGGGACACCTTCATTTGTTGTTTGTTTGCATGCTTTGTTACAAGACAGCCTGGTAGGGAGGGGCTTCCAGTCTTTTAGCTAATTGGCTTCTTTCATCGCCAATTCTCACTTCCTCTGTCTTCTGTGCTCCCTCTCCCCCTCCCCCTTCCTCCTCCCCATTCCCTCCCCACCACACACTCTCCTGTCACACCAGTGTGTAGTTAGGCCATTTGCCTCTTTCTTGATGGAATAGTCATACAGATTCAAGTCATGATATCTGTCCTAGTAGGGGTTTTGTTTTGTTTTGTTCTCCCTGGCTGCTTTTATTTTATTATTTTTCTGAGGACCAAAAGTAATAACTCCAAGTATTCCTCAGGTAATAAGAAACTCAGGAAGAGAGATTAGGTTTTTTGTTTGTTGTAAGGGACACCTGTTAAATGCAAGGGTTTATTTTTATGTTTTCTTAACTACAAGTTAAACTGGTTGTGTCACTTGCTCACTCGATAGCTTTATGCGGGTTTGAAGTACAACAGTCCCTCCTCCTGGACCTTGACCGACCAAACCTAACTGTTACCTAACTCACATTTGCGCCTTCAGTGACTGAAGACCTGTAAGAAAAAATGATCTTTTGTTTTTTAATAAAACCGGGTTGGCACACATGGTTTGTTTAAACTTTCAAAATGTCTGGAAAACTTTTCATAATTCTCCTTTTGTTGGTGACCCCGGGAGAAGCAAGGAAGTCATTTCTCAGATTTCTGAATATACAAAATCCAGAAATGCTGTCGTTTATGAAGCCAGAAGAAACCGTCATTGTAAGGTCCAGCTATGAAGGTAAGCGGCCTCACTCCAGCTACCTGCTCGTGAAGTTGGAGGATCCTACAGTGCTGCAGGTGGTGAATGTGACCAAGACCTCCCTGGACTTCACAGACTTCACCATCAACCTGAAGACGTTCCCAGGAGAGACAAACCTCACCATGCAGCTCTGGGAGTCTGAAGGTAGGCAAACAAGACTCATCGAAGAGATAACCAATATCAGAGTGAGCGTGTTCAGACAGACAGAGGACAGTGTCTTCCAGGAACCAATCCACGTCAACAGCTCCGTCTTCCTGCTTGTCTTATTGATGATCCTTTTAAATAAATGCGCCTTTGGCTGCAAGATTGAATTACAGGTGCTCCAAACAGTGTGGAAGAGACCTTTGCCAATACTTCTTGGGGCGGTTACACAGTTTTTTCTTATGCCATTCTGTGGCTTTCTCTTGTCTCAGATTTTGGGCTTGTCAGAGGCACAAGCTTTTGGATTTGTAATGACCTGCACATGCCCAGGAGGGGGTGGGGGCTATCTCTTTGCTCTCCTTCTAGAAGGGGACGTCACTTTGGCCATTTTGATGGCTTGCACGTCAACGTCCCTGGCCCTCGTCATGATGCCTGTCAACTCGTACTTATACAGTCGCCTACTCGGGTTAGCAGGTGTATTTCACGTCCCTGTCTTAAAGATTGTGTCTACTCTTCTTTTCATACTTACGCCAGTATCGATCGGCGTAGTCATTAAGCACAGAATGCCTGAAAAAGCAGTCTGTCTAGAGAGAGTAGTGCGGCCTCTGAGTTTGACTTTAATGTTGGTGGGAGTCTACTTGGCTTTCAGGATGGGACTGGTGTTTCTGAGAATGGCTAACCTAGAGGTGTTTCTTTTGGGGCTTCTGGTTCCTGTACTGGGCTTTTCATTTGGGTATTCCTTTGCTAAAGTCTACCTGCTGCCGCTTCCTGTTTGCAAAACAGTCGCAATCGAAAGTGGGATGTTGAATAGTTTCTTAGCCCTGGCCATTATTCAGCTTTCTTTTCCACAGTCCAAGGCATATGAGGCCTCCGTGGCTCCTTTTACGGTAGCGATGTGTTCCAGCTGTGAAATGTTGCTGCTCCTTCTGGTCTACAAGGCTAAGAAGAGGCCACTCCTTAGCACAGAAAATGAAAAGGCTCCTCTCGTTTAAAACCACAGCCCTCTTAATTCTTGACCAGGCTGAAGTACCGTAGGAGATTCAGACTACACATAAAATAGCGCGTGCACTAACGTCACCTTCAAGCTGGTTAAAAGACTGCATGGGAGGTGAGATTATTTCTTCTAGTACTTGTATGTGTATGTTTTATAAATGTGCATGTGTGTAGCATATAGATGTGTATAACATGTTACATATGTGCACGTGTGTGTGTGTGTGTGTGTGTGTGTGTGTGTGTGTGTGTGTGTGTGTGTTATACATTGCCATACTAAGCACCTTGTAACTGACACAATGCACATTGAGAAGGGGGACTAAGGTACGTCTGCAGTGTGTTTGCTTGCTAATGATTTTGTAATGAGGAGCGCCAATGGAAATAAGCAGTGAATTGTCATATC
Organism: Rattus rattus; assembly: GCF_011064425.1. Taxonomy (NCBI): domain Eukaryota; kingdom Metazoa; phylum Chordata; class Mammalia; order Rodentia; family Muridae; genus Rattus; species Rattus rattus. The sequence continues at coordinate 144,384,921 of NC_046156.1, read as the reverse complement.
CCTAAGTTTTTAAGGAAAGAATGTCCTTAGGAAGGGGCAGCAGAGGCTGACTCAGTGAGTGGCTTGCAGATTCCTATCTGGCATTGCCACTTGCTCATCAGAAGCAGATTTTGGCTCGCCTGAGGCACAGGCTTTTGTAGTCTACAAGTCTGTGCTCCTGTGTAAAGCAGCGTTTACTGTCCTCGGGATAGAGCTTGTGCATGCCAGCCTGGCTGTTTCATAGCAGTTTCTATTCTTCTACTCTCCTTACTCATCTTTAAACATGGCACCCGTTTTCATTTTTTCTCTCATGCTAGCATGCCGTGTGCTTATTTGAGCAGGTCGTTATAGCACAAGCTAGGATCCAAATGAAGATTATGCTTCAAAAAGTAATCAATTAGTCTGTGGCCAGGAGTGTGTTGTTTAGGAATAGAGTGCTGGGCTGGCACGCTGGAGGCCCTGGATACAAAGCTAAATATCCACATTAAAAAAAAAAAACAAAAATAAAACAAAGCAAAAACATCTGTATGTGCTTCATGGGATATATGTCATCAAAAATGTATAACTGAAAATTTTGATACATTTTTTAGTGCCTAAGACCAGTCTTTATTTTTGTCCAAAGACAATGTGGCTATTAAGCCTAAAAAACAAACAAACAAACAAAAAACAACAACAAAAAACAAACCCCACTCTTAAGGACATGCCTTTCCCTATTTGCCTAGTTCCCTGTTGTTAGAGACAAAATAATTATCTCACATCTAAAAGATGGAAAAATGATGTCAGCTCTATTAGATTGCACTGGGACTTAAATAAACCATATCCACTGTGCTTGCTTATCAGAGTGCAGAGTTAGCTCTTATCATTGTTTTGTCAACACTGACAAGTTCAAACTGTCAACACTGACAGATACATACTGCTGCTCTGAAATACCAACTCCAAGCTATGTTTGGAGCCTAAACCTAAAGGTTAACACTTTCCTGTCAGTTTCCTTGCCTAGTGTTTGGGCTGATTTGAGATACCAAGTCTGATTTTTCTTATGTCACTAAGTCCAGTGTACAAGAACCATGATTTATAAAAGTCCTGATGGTGCGTGGCTGGGGAATGTCTATCCTGATCAGAAAAGCAATGGCTGCTTCCCCGGAGCATTTGACTCTTTAAACAGAATGCTCATTCAGAGGCTCAAAGGAGAACTGCATTAACATTTACAATCCTGTCAGGGCCCTCGTGATGAACATAATTTGCCATTGAAAGACAGGCAGCTCCCTTTCTAGTTGTTCTTGACGGCACTGAGAATATGTCAGGTCAGCTTTCAGATCTGTAAAACACAGAGATGCACAGAGGCTTAAGATACAGATTAACCCAATATGTGCCTTGTGGGATAGATTTATGTATCATTAAAATATACTGAATTAATAAGGATTAAGTTGTCCAAATTCCTCACTTTTAAGAAGAGGGATGTCAGGCAGAGGAATTGGCATGAGTTTGAATGGAGCCTAGTCTAGTGAGTGAGTTCTAGGACAGCCCACCTCAATTAATCAAGCCATAAACAAATAAACACAGAAAGTACTGATGGGCCAGGTTTTACATTTTGTTTGTGGTTTTAAGTTTGTAACTCTTATAGATGATAAGTCCACTCCACTATTCACAGAATAACAATTCTATAATAATATATATTTTGTGGAAAATCAACTACAGAGAATGTTAGCTGTTTTGACCAGTGTTTGCAACTCTTACCTGTGTTCCATCAATCATGAAATCATATTGAATAACATGGACATAGACTATTCCTGAGTAGCTCACCTAGTTTATGAAGACTCCATCATTTTAATGCCAGTCAAAAATTAATTCTTCAGTGGGCTTTGGGAGACCACACAGGTCTTAGCATTTGCTTTAGTGAGTGAAACAGAGCTCCTCCCCACCCTGTGTGTGTGTGTGTGTGTGTGTGTGTGTGTGTGTGTGTGTGTGTGTATGCGTGCGCACGCTTAACATTTTTTCTGTCATCTCAGAGTTTTCCTCTTGTCATGTATGGGGTCTCCACAGCCATCAGAGCCAACCTCCACACACACAGCAGCAAGGGTTTATGCATTGTGACACCAGCTTGCAGTGCTGCTTTAATCGATCAGAACCTCAGACACGTTTGTGCACTTGGCAGGAGAATGAACTGTGCTGAAAAACCTGAGTTACCTGACTACAGGGCAGAAGCAGCAGCAGAGGCTGCCATAAACCCTCTGGAGTCCTGCTCATCTGATGGAGGAAGCTAGCAACAGCTTTAATGTGAAGACATCTGATATCTGTTCCCAAGTCAGTGGAAACACTTTCACTGACAACAGGCTTAAAGACGATGCTCCTAGAGAATCCCATTTGGTCACGTATTCATGCCTGTCAGCGTGCACTAATAAGATTTTCTATTTTCAAATAACTGATAATAGAGGGCCCCAAAACTGAGTCCTCGAAGGCCTTTTGTGGAAAATCAAACAGCCGTGAGTATGTGATAAATGTCTACATCCATGTCTTAGGGGAGCAGGCTTCAGAAGAGCAGACTCTGGCTCTCCGTGGGTTTACAAATCAGACTCGCCACCCCTGCCACTCATCTCTGAGACATGTTACATACATATCGTTAATAATTTCTAGTCTTGATCCCTGAGAACCAATCACTTCACAAGTAATAATGCAAGGACACTGTGGTCCTCTTGTGGATAGGTCATCTGGATAGAGTCTTCCACTTAACAGTAACAAACCTACCATGGTACCAATCCACGTGAGGAAGCATTTTAAGAACCATAAACTAGCCTTTGTTGGTCATCCAGAGCAACCGGGTTGAGCCGTGTATATTCTGTCTGTGGATTTTGGCGTCAAGGTGCTATGATCTTGTGTGAGCTTGAGACAAATCTCCTAACTCCTCCAAGCCTCGGTTTTCTTATCTGTATAATGAAGGGAATCTTCATGAAATTGTAACACTTTAAGCACGTAAGAGCGCGCAATTGCTGTGTGGTGTGGTGGCACGTGCCTGTAATCCGGAAGTGAAGGCATGGTGCTCAAAGACTTCAGAAGCCAACCTACGCTACATAATGGGAGTGACTTAACGTAGAGTGCTTGTATATTGCCCTGGATTCCGTCCTTAGTACTGAGTCTGGAGGTGGGGAGAGCAACTGCCTGCAGCAGTCAAGTCCACAACAAACAACCTGTGTCTAAATGAATTACTGAGAAGAGAGTTGTTTCTGACAGTCAATTATCAAAAAATAAAAATCTCCTTTAGGCTTACAGGTTTAACAAATGGGAGATGCACAATAACAGTCACAACTCCAATTTATCTGGGACACAAAGAGCAGAATGGGAGAAAGGGAAATGGGAAAATATTAACTAGTAAAGACAAAAGTGGAGAGAGGGGATTCTTAGAGGAGAAAGGGTATGCAGGAGAATGCCAGAACTTCAACTCATCCAGCCCTTGCAAAGGCAAGTTGAGCCTGGCTATCAGCTCCAGGCAGAGCGAAGACTGAAGGCTGAAGGCGGGGTTTCGAGACGTCCTGTCCCCGCTCATAGGTTTTAATGGGGCGGGACTTCCTGTCAGAGCAATCCCCGTTACCTCCGGAAGAGCCGAAGAACCGAGCCCTCGGACGCCAGCGGTTGAGCATCGATTGCGGTGCGCTCGCGCGAGGTGAGTCCGTTCTGTCCCTGCATTTCGTGCAGCGTTATTCGGTGTCCGAGGCGTGGGTTTCTGGTGGGCTGCAGACAAGCTGTTCCCATGCTGAGCCGGGGTGGTTGCCGGGCCCTCCTCCCGGCGGTGCTCTCCGTAGTGCTCCGGAAACAGCCGAGTGGGTTCGCCAGGCGGTCCTCGGTCTCTGAGGTTCTATGTCGCAGAATGAGCCCGACTCTGCCAAAGACCTCAGGGCTCTACACGGCAAGTTCCCAGGCTCACGAATTTACACGGTTAGGGAAGAGCAGGACCAGGTCCGGTGATGTCCTGCGTCAGGAGCGGGGACAAGTGACGCGGGTAGCTCGGCTGTACAGGATAGAAATAGTTTTAACTCTGTATGACTTCGTTCCCAGAGTGAAGGGTGATAGGATATGACCTCCGTGAAAACAAGTCTTGAAGCAAAGGTCTCTGAAATAAAAGATTTTATTGAGCCATTTATATATACCAGCTAGGAAAAGGACCAAGACTTGGGCCACATTTTGTGAACTACCAGCAATAAGGCTAAAAAGTGCTTCTGAGATGTAGCGCTAACGCTATATGCTATATTTGGATTTCAAGGCATAGGCTTTTAAATTCTCCATTCTTGCCTTCCCACAAAAAAAGAACAAACCCCAGAGAACCATTTCTTAATTGACTTCCCTTGTCTCTTCCCTCTTTTGGACCTCTAGATTTTAGGGCACCTCAGAAATTTTCATTTATCAGCTTCCTTTCTTCAAAGAATGTACTAGAACCGATTGAGAAAATGTAGCATGCATACAGATGACCAAAAGCTGCGTCGCAGCAGCAGTTTTCCTGCAAGTGCCTGTTGGTTGGCATCTGTTGTGTTGAAGATAGTTGGGTATCTTTTGAAAGGGACATGGGGGTATGGGGAGGTGTTCTGTTCATGCTGTCTGTCACAAGGTGAAGTGGGAGAGGCTTGAGCAGTTTCTGGTGAGGAAGCAGGCCCAACCCAAGAATGTCCTGTCGTGACAAGTTTATAGCGCAAGGTGGTCATTATACGCTTGTATACTTGAACGCTTGTATCACAGGAAAAGGTGCTTAGGCATAATGGCATATCTGCAATCCCAGCCAGCGTTCGGAAGACTGAGCCAGGATGGACAAAGCCAACCTTGTATCAAGTAACAAGGAAATGAAGCAGTAACCAGCAGCAGCTTGTCTATGTGCTCCGGGTCCCCTTTGCTTCTTTCTCTCCAGTACCACAGGGTAGAGATTTCAGATGCTCTTAAAGAGGAAGCACAGTGTGGAGCTTGTCCTCAGCTGGGAAGCAGACAGAGTATGGCTTTATAAAGACAGCCACCTTTTCTGGGCATGACAGCGTCCATGCTTCCTTGGGCTAGGAACTCACGTTAGTATGTAGTCAAGCCCGTGGTAAGTCTCTAGAGGCCAGCAGAAAGCTGGCAAGTCACACGGTTACGCTTCCCCTCCCTGAAGTCCAGGAGGTAAACGGAACCTTTGCTTTGATAATTATATTTTAGAGTTTTCTTCTCTCAGAATATTATAAGGCAAAGTAGGGAACTTTCAAATCAGAATCGAGCATGCATTCTGTAAAGTCTGTCCATAGAATATGGGGCAAAGTATTTCTAATCTTTCTTAAATTCTTCACCTTACCTTATTTTTTTATTTATTTATTTTTTATTTTAAATTCCATGTGCAAAGCATTCAACTCCCTGGCATTGAGTCAACAAAACCTTCGTTCCTTTGTCTTTAAAAGTGTTTTCCTTGCAGCCTTTCCTGTGTTCTGTATATTCTACACCTAACCCATAGACTATCTCGACCTCATCTACCTAGGCTTCAGGGGGATCCCCACAACCCCTCACAATAAGATATGGCAGAGCCACATCCCAAAATGGGATGTTGTATGGACACTTTGGGAGGCAACTTCACAGATCATTGTTTGCTTTGATAATACCTCTGTAAAGTTGGGTAAAATAGCCCCTGCCTGTCTGTAATCCTAGTTCTTGGAAAGCACAGGCAGGGAATCAGGAGTTCAAGGTTATGCTTGGCTTTGAGACCAGCCTGGACTATATGAAACATTGACTCAGAACAACAACAGTACCAGAGTGTTTACTACGGGGTAAAATATGTAATATTTCAAGATGAGTTTTACTGGGGACCAGGGAAGGGGTGAGTCAAAAGTGTTGCCAGTTGAGACACTTGAGTAAGTGAATGCCTGCACAGTTTAACTGTTTTGTGCTGATCTGTGTTGACTATGTTTAGATAATGGCAGACCCTTGGCAGGAGTGCATGGATTATGCAGTGATCCTCGCAAGACAAGCTGGAGAGGTATGAACTACAGTCTGGGTGCCATAGTGTGTGGTGTGTAGATACTGTAGTGCAGTCTTGTTCAACACAGTGTGTTCCGAGTAATCTACACGGGCTTTTCTACTAAACACTGTAAATACAGTGAAAAGTGTGTGTGTGTGTATTCAGTGTGTGTATGTGTGTGTATTCAGTGTGTGTGTGTCTGTATGTGTGTGTGTATTCAATGTATGTGTGTGTGTGTATGTGTGTGTGTATTCAGTGTGTTTGTATATGTGTATGTGTGTGTATTCAGTGTGTATGTTTGTGTGTGTATTCAGTATGTGTATTCAGTGTGTATGTGTATTCAGTGTGTGTGTGTATTCAGTGTGTGTATGTGTGTGTGTATTCAGTGTATGTGTGTGTATTCGGTGTGTGTAGTGTGTGTATTCAGTGTGTGTATGTGTGTGTATTCAGTGTGTGTGTGTGTATGTGTGTGTATTCAGTGTGTGTGTGTTTGTGTGTGTGTGTATTCAGCGTGTATGTGTGTGTATGTGTGTGTGTATTCAGTGTGTGTATGTGTATTCAGTGTGTTTGTGTGTTTGTGTATGTGTGTGTGTGTATTCAGTATGTATTCAGTGTGTGTGTGTATTCAGTGTGTGTATTCAGTGTGTGTGTGTATTCAGTGTGTGTATGTGTGTGTATCCAGTGTATGTATTCAGTGTGTGTATGTGTTTGTGTATGTGTGTGTATGTGTGTGTATTCAGTGTGTGTGCGTGTATTCAGTGTGTGAGTGTGTGTGTATATGTGTATGAGTGTGTGTATTCAGTGTGTGTGTGTATTCAGTTCGTGTATGTGTGTTTGTATATGTGTGTATGTATATTCAGTGTGTGTATGGATTCAGTGTGTATGTGTGTTGTGTGTATGTGTGTATTCAGTATGTGTATGTGTCTATATATATTTGTGTGTATATTCAGTGTATGTGTGTGTTTGTGTATGTGTGTGTATTTGTATTCAGTGTGTGTGTTTGTGTGTGTGTATTCAGTGTGTGTATGTGTGTATTCAGTGTGTGTATGTGTGTATTCAGTGTGTGTATGTGTGTATTCAGTGTGTGTGGGTGTGTGTGGATTCAGTGTGTGTATGTGTGTGTGTATGAATTCAGTGTGTGTGTTCATGTGCGTATGTGTGTGTATTCAGTGTGTGTATGTGTCTGTATATATTTGTGTGTATAGTCAGTGTATGTGTATGTGTGTGTGTATTCAGTGTGTGTATGTGTGTATGTGTGGATTCAGTGTGTGGAGGGGGCACTGGGGTGGAGCCTAGGCCTGTGATAATGTTAAGCATCGCTGACACCGCATGGCATCTCCAGCTGCATTTTTCAGTTTGTAGCTTGTGCCATGACAGTCATGAATCTAAAGTAAGATACAAAATTAAAATTACATAATATTTTACCCAGAAGGTCATAACTCTAAAGTGTCTTGTTTCATAGACATTTTTGGAAAGAGAACATTTAACAACATGTTAAGACCGGTTGAATACTTGAAGTTATCTTTGCAATTAACCTTCTTGTTTGGTTTTAAATTACTTACATCTTTTTTTACTTGCTTATCAAATACTTCTTTTTAGATGATTCGTGAAGCTCTAAAGAATAAGATGGATGTCATGATTAAAAGTTCTCCAGCCGACTTGGTAACAGTTACTGACCAAAAAGTTGAAAAAATGCTTATGTCTTCTATAAAGGAAAAGTACCCATATCACAGGTATTTCTTCTGCCACTTTATGGTGATAAAATTAAGTCTAGGTTGGAGTAAGTGTATGCATGAGGCAAATGTTTCTAGACCCAGAGTCGTAACAGGTGACTCGACTTGAAAAGGAGCTCAGTTGGAGGGTATGGGGCAGCCCAGACCAGGATGACCCTGTGGGTGGCTTCTGGGCTGTTGCTTTGGATAGTGTGTGTGTGGTCTTGGTCTTAACTGATGGCTTGGCTGTTTCTGACTCACCTCTTATATATTTTTACCTCACTGGTTAAGATTCCAAGTCCTGAGCAGGAAGCCCTGGGTGCTGGGTTAGGATGATTGCTTGTCCCGGGTCGGGAGAGAGGGATCTTTGACAGGAGGAATGTTTAGATGGTGGAAGTAACGGTCTGCTGCCTTAGGCACTACTGAAAAGCTTGCTTAAACTCCCTGCATTGCTAAGTTCCGCATATGCAAGAGAAATGCTAGCATTAGGAAGTTCCATAGAAAACCCTGTAAAAGACCCAAATTCAGCAGAAACATCGTTGCAGCCAGGCAGGATGGCAGATGCCCCTAATTCCAGCACTCAGGAGGAGCAGGTAAGCAGCATGGGAGTTGTGTAGCCAGCCAGGGCTGCACAGTGAGACCCTGTCTCAGGAACCTGCAGGCTGGAAACAAGGCCAGCAGTAGAGCTCTGTTTGTAGGTGGAAGCCCCCAGAACTTTAGGAAATTAAAAGCCATCCTTTGAGGGTTTTATGCTGCGGTGCTGTTACATCTTCCTCCTTGTGACATTGGCCACTGTCAGTCTTCTAGTCACTGAGATGGAAAGATAAGTTGTGACTGAACTTCCTTCCTTCCAATAAAAAGGCTTAGAAATAAGAGAAAAAGGGAAAAGTGAACAAATATGTATATTTAAACAGTTCAGTGTCAAATGATAAAAGAGAGAAAAAAAAGAACAGGCGAGAAGAAAACTGGTGAACTCAAGACACCGTTTTTAAAATCAATGTGACAGTCATACACGGTCATTTCTGTAGGTACTTTACATTCTCAGTAACAGTAACATTCTCTGTTATGAATTGCTCCTCTAAAGTCATTCTGAACGACAGACATAGGGCTTCACAGTTTGGCCAGAGTAGAGAGTAGCTTGGCTGCATGACCCTGACTGAGATCTCTGGCAGTTTCCGTCAGTGGGTCACCAAGGTCCCAGTAGGAGGGAGGGACCCTTTACCTCTGCAGTTGTGGCAACTCCAGCTCCCTGAGGGCTGTCTGCTGGTGGCTTCTCCGGTCCCTCACTTCTGTGTCATTCTCAGAGCTACCTAGAAGCTGGCCTCCTCTAGGACCACCAGGGAGAAACAGTGGGAACATTTGAAACTACCAGGCCAGAAGCAAGGCTGTACCGCTCAGCCCTGCTGCATTCTTTGGACCAGAAGTCAGTTCACACTCGAGGAAGTGATATATGAGCTCTGTGTCTTGCTAGGATCTAGAGAATGCGTGGTCCTTTGGTATTTCTTTCAGTTTGTTCGATTTTAAGGCAGTCTCGCTCTTGCCTAGGCTAACCAGGAACCCTTGATTCTCTGCCCCCGTACCTCCTGAGTGCTGGGATTATGGCATTGCAGCCATGCCCTCCCTGTGCTTTTACTTTTAAGATCACTGTGTTTTCTAAATTTCTCATTTTAAGGATAGCCTTTTCAGATGTGTGTGCTTTTCCCTGTATTTATGCCAGCATCACACTTAGAACTTAGGACTCTGTACTGTTTCACAGGCCTTTGCTCTGGGGAAAACAGAGCTTCGTCATGTTTATTATTATTATTATTATTATTATTATTATTATTATTATTGTCATCTTTCTCTCTTCCTTCCTTCCTTTCTTCCTTTCTTTCTAACAGAGCAACAATACAACAGAACAATAGTCTAGACTTGACTTGTGCTTCATGGTAGACCCTGAGCTTAAAGTACTGAATCCAGTTTAGGTGTCAAGAATTTGTTTCTTGTTTTCAGTTTCATTGGTGAAGAATCTGTGGCAGCCGGGGAAAAGACAGTCTTCACAGAGCAGCCCACGTGGATCATTGATCCCATTGACGGGACGACCAACTTTGTGCACCGGTATGCATTCATGGTTTTAGCGTGATTCCTGTCCTGTGCTCACTGGATGAGTCTCTGCTCCAAGAAACACAGACTTTAGGGAATCCTGTAAGCCTAAGCACTCTATGCTTCTTTATTTGAGGAAGCTGTGTGTGAGATGGGTGGTGGAGTTAACTGTGTTGTGCAGATCTTTTCTAAGACGTGGAGGAAGTAGACAGATGGTTCTGTCTGTGTGGACTTGTCCAGTGTTTCTCTCTGTGAAGACTGTACGGAAGTGTGACAGAGTAACAGGGCCCTGTAGGCCAGTGAAGAAGTCGCTGACTTCACTGATGGGGTACTCTCCGTGCACAGAGTTCACTGCAGAGAGAAATGTCGCCAAAAGGGTGTGGGCTAATGTGTGGGTTCTGCACAGTGAGGTTCGAGTCCAGCAGCTTGTTTATTGGCTTTGTGACGATGGACAAGCTATTCGCTCTAAGCCTTGGTTTTAAAAATGCTTAAGGCCAGCCGGGACTGAAGGGCTGGCTCAGTGGTTAAGAGCATTGACTGCTCTTCCACAGGACCCAGGTCAGATTCCCGGAACACACATGGCCTCTCACAGCCATTTGTAACTCTGGGCCCAGGGGATCCAACACCTTCTTCTGATCTTCACAGACTCTGCATGAACACGCTGCATGGACTGACACTCATACACATGAAATAGAAACAAAGGTTAAAAAATGTGTAAGAGCCCGATGTCCTGGTTTTCTTTCTGTTGCTGTGATAATGTGATGACCACAAGCAGCACGGGGAGGACAGGCCGATTTCTTCTTACTCTTTACAGCTCGCCATTGAGGGAGGCAGGCCAAGATGGGGGCTCAAGGCAGGAGCTAGATGCACAAACCATGGCGCACTGCTCACTGGCTTCCCGTCTCTGGTTCTTCTGTGGCCCAGGCCTGCCTGCCCTGGATGGCACCCGCAGTGGGCTGACCTTTCTCACTTCAGTTGGTAACTGAGACAGTGCCCCACAGACATTCCCACAAGCCAGTTCCTCATCTGAGAGTTCCTCCTCTCAGACATGTCTGCGTTATGTCATTTCACAACCACTGTGGCACCATATATGAGAGTATAATCTTAGCACTTGGGAGGTAGAGGCAGGAGGATCACGTGTTTGAGGCCAGCCTGGGCTACATACTGAGTTTAAAGTACATAGTAATATCTTAAAGAAAGAAAAAAGACCTTATAAAATGGCCATATTGGTGACGCCTGTTCATAGAATTATTTCTTGGTGGCATTCACAGAGTCGTTCACTTTCATAAGAACTTAGTATAGTCCCTGACATGGTAAGGATCAGTGGTCTTGTAGTCATGTGCATATGTGCCTGTGTGTGGTGTGTGTATGTATGTATGTGTGTATGTGTGTGCATGTGTGCTACATACACAGGTACTAAACTATAAAGCTATAAAGCATAGGACCCACACGTGCTAAGACTCTGTGTCTTTTAAATATGGAACACCGCCTGAGATACATTGAATAAAAAAGTGGAGCGTTTTTATTAAAATAAGGACTCAATGTTAAATGCCATAGCCCATTCCAATTATGTTTAAACCTATTTTGCTGAACTTTTTAAAAAATTCCGATTTTCTTGTGTATGAGATGTCTATGTGCAAACTGGAAGCCCTAAAAATCACTGTGATTAGCAGTTTAAAATTTTTCTATCATCCAGCTCCAAGTTTCACGTCAGAATAAAGACAGTGTTTTTCTCCTTGCAGCCTATGCTTATGGCTAATGAGGAAAAGGAAAGGAACCTTGTTTTAAGTGTTAAGGAACTTAGCTAATTTCTGTAGAGGCGTCTCGTGCGTGTGTGTGTGTGTGTGCACACACTCATTCTGTCTTCAGAGGTTATGAGAATTGATTTGAAAACAATTGTATATGTACTTGTTGAAATTCTATTCTGTCTTGGTTAGTCTGGATTTTGTCTCTTTTTAAAGGTTTCCCTTTGTAGCTGTTTCGATTGGCTTCGTCGTAAATAAAGAGGTACGTCTTAAACATATGGCTTATAAGATACTTTGCTTTTCTTTCCTGAGAAAAAAGTAAATCTTTCATGTTTGCTTTGTGCCACCTGTAAACATTTGCTACAAGGCTGGGGACGTGTTCACGCACGTTCTCAGTAGATAAGGCTTGTTTCCTGAGAAGCCACTGTTGGGAAGAGGACGTGAACACAGGGAAGGACCCAGATCACCATCTGACACATGCAGCCATGTCAGGAGTTAGTGTGGCTTCGCAATGCCTCCGACGAAGTGGGACATTTCTAAGCATGGCTTCACCTGTCAGGGACCAGAGGGTGACTGAAAACGGGGCATGCGTTTAGAAACGTAGACATGAATGAATACGTAGATGGAGACCCAGCAGAGTAACCTCGGTAATGACCGTGGGCCCTTTTGCTTGTTCCCTGCTGTTTGGCTATTTGGCTGCTTTATGTGAGGGGCTTGAGCACTGTGGTAGGAACAGCACACTTACGAAATGAAAGCCCAAGGCTGAGTGGTAGCTCCCTTGCCTGGCATACACGAACCTCTCAGTTGAATCCCTTAGCAACAGGCACACATTTGAAACATAAGTCACTGCGCAGGACTCTGCTCACAGGCTGTACTGGTCACCTGGCACACCACATGCTCCTAAACAAGCCTTGATCATAGCCTGAGCAGTCGAGGGCGCTCTGCTTCTGAGTTCTTAGTTTGCTTCACTCGGGCAGCAGGAAGGCACCAGAAGAGAAGAAGGATCAGTGGGTGAGTGGATGAGCAGGACTCTTGGCCCAGGAGGACACAGTGTTCATTGTAGAAAACAAAGAGCCCTGTCCGTCGGAGCTGGGAGAAGGGCAGCGTTCTCTGCGGCTACACTTGAGTGGGAGCGAAGGATGGAGTTCTGATGGCCTACTGTGTTTGGGCAATACTTCCCCACCGTTCAGCCGCTGGAACATATTTTATTAATGGACTAGATTTCCTTGCTGCTTTATTCATAAAACTGCTGCCAGTTAATGGGAAGATACCCGGGTTTGCTAAGAGACTTGCTTCCCTGTGCAGATGGAGTTTGGAGTTGTGTACAGCTGTGTGGAAGATAAGATGTACACCGGCAGGAAAGGAAAAGGCGCCTTTTGTAACGGTCAGAAGCTTCGGGTCTCGAAGCAGGAAGGTGGGTTTGTCTTCCGGTGCTGGTGCCCTCCGCAAACAGTGCTTGCGTTCTCCGTGTTTGTATATCGACCTTTGGGTTAGCAAGTCTTAGCTGACTCGATTGTACTATTTCTTCCTTTCCCCTTCTGACCCCGGTTTTTAGCATGGTAGTTGAGGCAGAAAAGCAGATGTCATTGAGCAGGTGCACCCCAAGGATGTCAGTAGGAGTGGGTGTGGCTGTGGGCATCAGGGCTCCTGTTCTGAGAGCTCACCTCACACCATCTCATACTCGTTAGCATTTCCTGATGTGATATAACGTCACTCACCCCTTTATCCGTCTGTGAATCATAAATGACACACGCTAAAGCTGAGATCAGTTGGACACAGTGGCATCTTCCTGGAATCCCTACACTCAAGGTGGAGGCAGAAGGGTCAGGCGTTTGAGGCCAGCCTGGGTAAAGCGGGTTCTAGGGCAGTCTGTGCTCCCAACAAGCAGAGCCACCTAAGAACCCTTAAGAAGGTTTCTCAGTCTCTCTGAGGGTCAAGTTCCTCAGATAAAATGATGTATGTGCATGTAACCTGCCCACTTACCCTTGCTTTCTCTGTCTCTAGGTTAGTTATGGGTGCAGGATTGATGCTGTATAAATCATTGTTATATTTTATGGCCTTGGGAGATAATGGTGGGAGAGTCTCCATATTCAGTAAAGATACAAGGCTTCTTTTGGGGGATGGAGGGGTGCCATCTGAGAGGAGTTGAGTCTGTGAGTGTGGATCTTGTCTGTATGAAACTAGTTTACCTTTGTGTGTGTGTGTGTGTGTGTGTGTGTGTGTGTGTGTGTGTGTGTACATGATGAAATAGACATTAGTGTTTGAATTGTCTCAGTAGGATAGTTCATTGGCTTTTGAGTCACCTTTCTATCATATTTTCGAGTTTGCACCTTAGGATCCTTTCAGTGTAATAAGAACTTTGAACTTGCAAAGAGTCGAGATTTGGAGCTCTTTGCAGACTTTCATAAACTAGTCAGCCAACCTACCTACCTAACTTCCTTCTTTTCCTTCCTTCCTTCCTTCCTTCCTTCCTTCCTTCCTTCCTTCCTTCCTTCCTTCCTTTCTTCCTTCCTTCCTTCCTTCCTTCCTTCCTTCCTTCCTTCCTTTCTTCCTTTCTCTCTGGCTTTGATTTGTTTTTAATCAAGGTCTCACTATAGCTCTTGCCTGGGACTAGCTGTGCAGACCAGCTTGGCCTTGAACGGAGAGATCCCCTGCCTCTGTCTGTTGAGTATTTAAAGATGTACAGCACAATACCCAGCCCTAACTTTTCTCTTAAAGGCTTCACCGAGGGAATATTTTTTGTTCATTTTCTTTGTTGTTTATTTTTAAAAATGATTTACTATGATGTTTTAGTCGCAGGCCTGTGTCAAGCACCACACCTGTTTTATAAGTACTTTAACATTTGAAGCTTGGAAAAAAAAGTCAGATAAACTAGGAAAGAGGATTTAAATGTCCCATTTTATTCGGAATTGTGTCAGAGTTGTTGTTGTAGAGTTTTGTTTATTGAGAGCTTGCAGTTTATTTGAAATAGCTTCCTCTTTCAGACATTACCAAATCACTCTTGGTGACCGAGCTGGGCTCGTCCAGAAAGCCAGAGACTTTGCGGATTGTTCTCTCCAACATGGAAAGGCTTTGCTCCATTCCCATCCATGGGTAAGGCCCCGCTTTCCCACCCAAACCTCCAGAGGGTCTGCTTTAAAGGGGTTCGTCTTTATTTCTCTCTGTGTGTTTGTGGGGGTGGGGTCTGTGCTTGTGCTTGTGTGGAGACTAGAGTTGACCTTGGGAATCTTGGTTTGATGAATTTTGTTTTTGATTTTTACAGCAGGGTTTTGCTGTGCGTCTCAGGCAGGCCTCAGGTTCAAGTCCTGTTGCCTCCTTGCCTCCCCCGCGCCTCAGTGTCCCTCTGCCTCAGCCTCCTCAGTGGAGGGCTAGAGGTGTGTGCCACGGTTCCTAACCTTGTCTAGCTTTATTCTAAGTGTGTCCTTGCATAAAACATATACTGTATCCATTTATAAGTCAATTTGTAAATGTTTCTTAATAGATAAAAGTTATTAATATATTGATACTGTGTTCTGTATCACAGTACAATAATTTCGTATTGTGCTGTGATTTCTTTTTTTTTTTAGATCCAGTTGCTAAGATATAATTGCCCACCTAAACATACAAAGCCCAGTACCATCCATCCCTTAGGAACATTGATAACAACCTGTAAATACAGAGCGAGATCTTTACGTCAGCCTCCATTGTCCTGCCACAGCTTCTCGGCCTCTCCTCCTCCTCTCTTCCTCTCTCTTCGTTCCAGTCTACTCCTCTTCCTTCAAACTTTTCTCCCACCCATCCTTCCTTCTCGTCCAATGACAGGTCTCCTTCTATCTTGTGCCTGCCTCACCTATGACATCATCCTACATTTCATCCTTTTTGTCTAATTAAAAAAAAACTTTTCTCTCAAATATAAGCTGAGCACAACTATTATTATTTTGTAATTAAAAGCATAAAATATATTTAACACCCAGTCCAACACTATATCAGTTAAACAGAACATTTAAATATCCATTCCAGCTTAAGAAAGACTTAAAATCTATATTTTATCTTGGCTAGCTTGTATACTATCTGATAACTATCTAATAAAATATGTATATTCAGAGTTAAACAGCCTGATAGGCTATGAGACTATAATCAGTCTTCAACCCCGTTAGAAATCTGAGAATGACCAAGTATCTATACACAAAGGAAGCCTAACACGGCTTCTAGAACTGAGACAAATCTCTGCTAGCACAGTCCCCTGTTAGCAGCACGTGAGTGCAAGTCTTCAGCCTTCTGGCCCAAAATCAATGGACAGACTCTTGAAATGCAGATTTTGAAGGGCTGATCACCCTGTCTTGGCAGGGTTTATCGGTCAACTATTCTGCATAATTTGTCCTTTTCTGGACAGTATTAGTCTGCAGATGAAATAGGCAGCTTTGTACAGTGGCTGCCTAGCCACAAAGTATTGCCTCATCTGGAGGTAGAGATGTTCAAATTCTTCATTAAATCCGGCAAAGGGGAACTGTTAGGAGCAGATATGTCTCAACAAAAGATAAATAACTTTAAATTTCTGACATTTTTGAAAACTACCTATATAAGACAATCTGTACTGTTGCCTTTATATCTTAACAATATCTTGAAAGTACTCTCACAAAGTCAGCAATATGTTTGCTATTTGGCCCTTAACTCACATGTATAAACAACTCAGAAGTTTGTAATGACATCAGTAGAAGGACTGGCTTAAACCTTGTACTTTTAAACTTTTAACAAATCAATTTTATATCAAAGCAAAGATACGATTTTAGCTCAGTTAACAAATGAGATTACGACTTATAACTCAATCTAGCTAATTCCTCCCTGTTAAATTACAACCAATTTTAAATTCCTCATAAAAACAACTTTAGAATAACCACTTTAAGCCCCCCCAAAGTCCAGGGAATTGGGGCAACGACCCCTCTATAACTTCTTCAAGCTGTACATGGGCGTTGAGATATCCTTAGGGGTAGGGGGTAGGAAGAATGAAGCAAATGCTGTAGCCGATGTGTCCTGACTGGACCCAGCTGAAAATCCTTGAGACCAGGAATCCAAGTAGGCACACTCTGTAAAATACAACTCTCAAGACAAAAGTTTAGAATTGAAATCTTTTTGTTTGATTCTCCTGCATTAATTTTTTGGGCGGTCTCCCTCTATCAAACCTGATCAGTATGACCCTGTAGGGTTTCCAGAGCCTAATCATACTTTTTAAAAACACAAAGACAAAATCTTTCTCCCAAAATACTGTGTTCCTTAGTCTGTAACCAGAAAAGCTTGTATCTTGCACTTTCTCCCAGAGTAATAATATAACCATAAAACTCAAAGTCACACCCGTTATGAAGATTAAACAATTTTTTTAAAAAGGAAGTAAGCTAAACAATGAGCCTGATAGGCTTTTGTATTCTGTGATATCAGGAAATTAACCCAAAATTCCTGTGGAGCCCATGTTAAGAGAATCTGCGCTTCCTGTTGTGGTAGATATAAAAAATAACCACAAACCCTCGCTAGCCGGCATTAACAAGCCATATGACCTTTAGCGGGGTAATTCATAAAACAAACCAAATACCTTCTATCAATTCCAATATCAATAAGCAACATATCAAACCAGGATTTTAGCCCAAAATATATCCATCTGTTAAGCTCTCTACCCAGAGCCACAGATTTTTCTTTAACCTTAATAACTTCTATAGTATATGTCTGCATTCACTCTGCCTGGTGTTACAGACATTCATCACAACTCTCTACTTGGAGGTAGTGACTAACTTTTCCCTAGCTCAGTTCTGAACTGTGGATGAAAATCCCCACCTGATTCAGGTAATCTCTTTACTCTCTTCTTTCTAAAAACAAACTCAATCACCTTTTAATAATACCTGTAATTAAGAAGTAGCTTGTCTAACTAGGATTTCAACCCAAAATTCCCATGGAGCCCACGTTAAAAAGAATATGAGTATCCTGAAAGACTTTCTAAAAGATTTTCTTTAAAAAGCAGCTTTTAATCTCTAACTCTCTGAGCTGCCATTACTTATCACACAGCCTGGGACCTACAGCCTGCCAGCCCAGGCTACTTCCCTGTTTCTTTGTTAAATTACCCCGCCCTTGAGAGATCACGTGACTTAACAGGGCACTGGCCTCCTCTTAGAAAATAAAAACTTTCTCTCAACTCTTAGGATTACTACTGGATTCTTGCCCATCACATTAGTTCGCCATCTGTTGTTGTAAAATATAAAAAATAAGAAAGGTATAGTTGTCTTTTACCTCGCCAGGTCTGGCACCATGGTGCCTCAAGATGTCTGCTAGATATCTTGGTGGAAACACATCCCAACTCCTCGGTGGCCCAGTGTCTCCTGCCACCACACACTTTCCTACACTCAAATCGTCACATAAAAGAACACACAACACAATAACCTTAGATTTAATTGATAAGATATAATTGCCCACCTAAACATACAAAGCCCAGTACCATCCATCCCTTAGGAACATTGATAACAACCTGTAAATACACAGAGCGAGATCTTTACGTCAGCCTCCATTGTCCTGCCACGGCTTCTCCTGTGATTTCTACCTATATTATTTGTAGTAACTGTTTATTTCATGAGTTCTTTGCTTTTGAATTTTTATGTTTATAAATGTTTACAATTTTAGCAGATTTCTTTTTATTAAATCTTTCTATAATGTTCTGTATACACACACACATATTATTTATTTATTTATTTATTTATTTATTTATTTATTTTGCTGTTTTGTGGAGATAAGATGCCACTGTGGCTTAGGCTGGCCTGGAACTTGAGACCCTCCTGCCTTAGCCTTTTGAGTGCTTGTGTTATATGTTTTACACCCATAACACCGCCCTCCAACTTCAGAGTCCTTCAGTAATGGCAGGATGGGTAAGCCAGATGTGAATGTTGCTGGGAGCGATGTCATATGTTAATACTACTGCCTCCTTAGGAGGCTGAGGCAGGAGGATTGCTTGCTTCCAGAAGTTAGGGTTTAGTCTGGAAAACATAGTGAGACCCTGGCTGAAAAAGTTTTGTTTCTTTGTTTTTGAAGCAAGTACACATCCTAGAGGTTCTAGGAAAAGCTAGCGATTTGATTTCCTCAAATTTAATACAGGTATTAGTTATATAAATATCATTTTTCTGACCTTTGTAATAGTTGTTTCAGTAAAAATAATTCTTAAAATGCCACTGAAGCAAGGTATGGTAGAGCATACCTGTAACCGTGGCCTGGAGGATACTGGACAAGAGGACTGTGGAGAATAGTTCAAGGACAGCCTGGCCTCACAGGAAGAGCTGTCTCAAATGAACGAGAAGCCATGAGAAGCCAGGCTCTGTAACAGGCGTCTGTTATCTCTGGTACTGAGCAAGCCCAGGCAGGAGGACTGGGTGTTTTGGTCAGCCTGGGCTGCACAGGGAGAGATCATGAATAACAATGGAATTTTATGACTTTCTCTTATTGCCAACTGTCATTACCTTTTTTCTCCTGACAGTGATCATCAGGGATAGACTGTGATAATGCTCCAAGGCTCATCTAATGTAGGCTTGCTTCACGGATGAGTTCAGAGGTTCAGACACTGAAGTGGCTACAGGGGACGAGCTAGAGGGAGCTGGGATACAGCGCTGGCTTCTGGGTCATTCTCTTCCTTTAATATTTAACTTCCCCCTTAGGAGTTAGGACGTTCCGAGAACTGTTGACCGTGGTATAAACTATGATTTGTGAGTCTGTGGTCTTCAGAGTAATGAGAGGTTCTGTCACCTAGCCACTCAGAACCTCCCAGAACATGGAGCTCTCGAGGCCCAAAGAATGATGTCCTTGAGGCAAGAACAAGGTGCTTCTTAAAAGCTGCCGACTGTTTAAAGTGTGGAGAAAGCTTGGACTTCAACCGTAGGTCATAAAATGCCTGCGAAACAGTCAAGTGCTCTGTCCTTTAGCTTTTACTTTGCTGTTAGCTGGAGGAAAACATAAATTTCTTCCTTGCCCCAGTGGTTGGGAGAGGAAAATGGTCCCGAGGATAAGAGCTGTTGTACTTGGCCGGTTGAGTTGTCCCTGGCATTTCAGAATCGCTCATACAGAGCACCGTGAGGCAGCAGGCGGGAGACGAAGTGAACGGTGCTGAACCAGTTGCGTACTTTGGGAGAACTGATGCCGAGGTGTCCAGCGTTCTGAGATCGAGGCATAACCGTCTCGGTTCATGCTTGAGAACTGCACTCTCAAGGTACAGAAAAATCACATGCAGTCTCAGTGTTTCCTCTGAAGTCTGCAGTTTTGTGTAAACTCAAACTGGACAGACTTAGTAAAGAACGGATTTATGATAAACACGGTACTTTTTACTAATACATCATTTGTAAGCACTGCATTTGGGGTCTAATTGAGGCACCCCTTCACTGTCTTCACCATGAAAATCTGAAGGAAGTCAGAGCCAGCTGAGCGTGAGAACAGACCCAGGTCTTTTGATGCAGTGCAAGCTCTCTTAACTCTCTAGGAAGATCAGATGAAGCATCTGGGTCCCTGCCTTTGTGGCTTGCTGGCAGAGTCGTGCTTTGTGTATCCCCCTGCCTGAGAGCTCACGAGAGAGGTGTCAGCAAAGTTTCACTGTAGGGATGACTGTTCGAGGGGTCTCTGAGTGGCCGAGCACAAGAGCGTGCTCGGGAGCTGTCTGGTCCACATGGCCCATATCTCACGTAAGAAGGAGGGACACAGACCTTCTTGGGTTTGGGTTTCAGTTTGCTTCCTTTCAGACAGGGTCTTACTATGTAGCCTGGGGTATCACCAGATTTATAGTTGTGCTCAAGTCTGGCATTTTAAGCATTAGCATCCTGTTCACCGTACCTTCTTCATAAGCTAAGACTTGTCATGTGCAGTTAATTAGATTGACTGTTCTTGCTACTTCCTCATTACATTTGATATAAATGTAAGTTGTAAAACACACTCCCAGTCAAAGAGGTTTTATTCTGGCGGGGCAGGGGGTCTGTGGTGAGTAAAGAAAGTGCTGACACGATCTCTCCATTATGTAGTTAAGGTTTCTGTTGGATTCGGGAGCAAGAACAGCCAGGTGCATCTGGAGGAGTCCAGAACAGACGTAGATTGAGTGTGGCCAGGGCTGGGAAGCGATGGGAGACGGGGAGAACAGAGTACAGCGGGGCAAGAGAGCAGGAGGGGCCAGCGACAAGACCATACACTGAGAATACTCACAAAGAGGGAGTAGCCAGGGGAGGGAAGGCCAGGCGTCTGGTGTGAAGGCTTTGAAATGTGTATCTAACAAGTTCTTTGGTGGGATCTGAGGGATCTCGGAAACTGGTTCCGGCTTTGATGCATAGCCACAGGTATGTGCCAATGGAGCCATACATCTCCTCTGCCAGTGGTAAGGGAAGTGACTCCCCTTGGCAGACAGGAACTGATTTTACCAGTTCTAAGGAATGCCGGCTTTTGTCTAACCTTAGAGTTCCTATGGTCCAGGATGAGCTGGGCCTACGCTCAGCTTTGGAGTCAGTGGGTTTGCCCTTTGGGGGGAAGTGGGGTACCCTTTGAGCTGACAGGCATCTTGTCATTCCTGTCCTTTTTTAAGGTTGACTTTATGAAAGATGTTGTACAGTCTTTGTTTGTATTTCTTTGCTTTTTTAGATACATGGAAAAACATAGAATTCATTAATTTTCTTGTACTTTTGAAAAATAAATATTTTGAGGGAATGTATCTCTGCCCATTTCCAGAGGTTTAAATGTCTGTCTTTGACGGTGTTTAAAGCAGATACAGTGGCAGCCACCTGTAGCTTCAGCCCTGTTAGAGGGGCTGAAGTAGGAAGACAAAGCTCCACCCAGGCTGGGGCATTTAGTGAAAGCCTGTCACCACCACCACCACCACAACAACAATAAACAACAACAATAAACAACAACAACAATAAACAAGATGAGTAAACACATCTTAAAGGCATCAGAGTGCATCGTTTGAAAGTGACTTGTAGACATTATGTCCCCTGCTCCTTGCCTCCTTTTTGTTGTGGTTGTTGCTGCCATGCGCTTGATTTCGAGACAGGGTCTAATTCTGCCCAAGCTGGCCTCGAGCTCTTGTCCTCCTGCCTGGCCTCTCAAGTGTGGGGTTGCGGGTGTGAGACCCCAGCCCTGGCCTCCCCCTTCTGCCTACGCTCGAAGCACATCCAACACAAGTGCCCATGGTTTCTCGTATTTTGTCTTGAGTTCCTGAGCCTCCTGCTTTGGCCTCCCAAGTACTGAGATTAGCATTTGCACCGTGCTATGCTGGTCGGCTTGATTGTCATTGCTCGGCCATTTCCTGTAAGATGGCTTGAGAGTCTTTTATTTTGTTATGTGCTTGACATTTTTTGAGCATTTTAAAGCTCCTATTAATTGTAGAAAGCAATGACTTTTTAAAAATTAAAGACCAGCTGGTCATGCAGAACCCAGGTAGCCTCTTGTGGCTTCGAGCAAGGGGCTTTCCAGCTACTAACCCATAAGTGATGTGGTGTTTTAAACACGGCTGGAGACTACCCACGCAGCACTATGTAAAATAAAGACATTGAAGCTCTGGGTTCCAGGAGCAGGAACCCACACAAGTATCAGTCTTCTTGTTTGTCTGGGGTTTTTTGTTTTGGGGGGGTTTTGGTGATGGTTGTTTGAGACAACATTGATACAATGTACTCCAGGCTGGTCTTGAACCCACCACCCTTGTGCTGCTGCCTCTCAAGTACTGTGATTATAGGTGTGTGTCACATTTGGCTAGCTTTGGTGTGTTTTTGTTTTGTTTTGTTTCCTCTTAAAGTCTTTATTGTCACGTTTATCTTATTGAATGATTGCTTTGTAAAAAATTCATGATTTACATAGTATATAGTGATAAGATTTTTAAAAAAAATGCATTCCTATTTTATGTGTATGAATGTTTGCTTGGACATATGTGCGTACGTACCACGTAAGTACTAGACTGCAGAAGCTAGAAGAGGGCATCAGGTCCCCTGGGACTCCATCATGTGAGCCTCCCTACCCTTGCAAGAGCCGCAAATGCTCTTAACCTGCCCTGATCATTAAATGTTGTATACTTTAAAATTGGAGAATGCTTTTATCCTGCGATATTCTCAAGACTTAGGTAAGCAGTCTCAGGCAGTATTCAGAAGGAGATGACCGTGTAGAGGGAGAAACACTCCTTTTGAGAGTTCTTTAATTCCTCCAATCTCATTCATCGTGTTAGAATCCGGAGTGTTGGAACAGCGGCTGTTAATATGTGCCTTGTGGCAACGGGAGGAGCGGATGCCTATTACGAGATGGGGATCCACTGCTGGGACATGGCTGGAGCTGGCATCATCGTCATAGAGGCTGGCGGAGTACTGCTGGATGTGACAGGTGAAACCATGGCACCCCAAAGCATTGAGGCTTTTCTTGCCATATAAGTCCTAAAAAAGCGGTGGGACATGTCCTAACAGAAAGTAAAGCTGATGGGTCTCTGTAGGATCAGACATTAGCTGATGAGACAGTGGGGTAGCTCGTGGCATTACATATCGAGGAACAATTGAGACTCTTCACTGTGCATAGCAAGAGTTCCCCAGGGGCCTGGAGAGGCCTGGCCTCCTAGGACTGAGGCTTGGACCATGAACTTGCCCAGGACCATAGTGGCAGTGAACAGTGGCTCTGTCCTCCACCTAGTTTGCTCTGACCTGCGTCATTTAGATATTAGCTAGATATTAGCTCTGAGCAGAAGATGAGATTGAGGAGAATAAGCCTGGGTTCAGAGGGTTCACCAGTAACCATGAGATTCAGCATGCTGAAACGGGAAGTGTGAGGAAAGCAATGTGACAGTGTGTGGGTGTGAGTGTGCCTGTCCTCAGACCTCACACATGTGACAGTGAGTGGGTGTGAGTGTGCCTGTCCTCAGACCTCACACATGTGACAGTGCATGGGTGTGAGTGTGCCTGTCCTCAGACCTCACACATGTGACAGTGTGTGAGTGTGAGTGTGCCTGTCCTCAGACCTCACACATGTGACAGTGTGTGAGTGTGAGTGTGCCTGTCCTCAGACCTCACACATGTGACAGTGTGTGAGTGTGAGTGTGCCTGTCCTCAGACCTCACACATGTGACAGTGCATGGGTGTGGGTGTGCCTGTCCTCAGACCTCACACATGTGACAGTGTGTGAGTGTGAGTGTGCCTGTCCTCAGACCTCACACATGTGACAGTGTGTGAGTGTGAGTGTGCCTGTCCTCAGACCTCACACATGTGACAGTGTGTGGGTGTGAGTGTGCCTGTCCTCAGACCTCACACATGTGACAGTGTGTGAGTGTGAGTGTGCCTGTCCTCAGACCTCACACATGTGACAGTGCATGGGTGTGAGTGTGCCTGTCAGACCTCCGACAGGGGCAAAATGGAAGAGTGCCCATGAGAAGCAGAAAGAGGATCTGGCTGTCCAATTAGAGTTCCTCACGTTGGTATTTACTCAGAAAAGATGCCTAGAAGCTTCCATCCTCGAGGATGAAAGCTGACCCTGGGTGATGCATTTTTTAAGAGAATTTGAGCATATTAAAATATTGCATGGCCAGAGGATATAGCTGTGTGCTGTCTTTTCTCAGTTGTTTCATTCAGGCATAACTTTTCCATATTTGATTTGATTTCAGGCGGACCATTCGATTTGATGTCCCGGAGAATAATTGCCGCAAGTAATTTAGCATTAGCAGAAAGAATAGCCAAAGAACTTGAGATAATACCTTTACAACGAGACGACGAAAGTTAGGCACGCAGAACAGCGTCCAGCTCCGTCACACCTGCTCTCCCTGGGATGTTTAAGATGTATGATGTCACTGATTTAAATTTAACTTTGCAGTCCTGATTTTTAAGCGGGAACTTTTTTTTACAGATGACATGTTCAAAAGTAGATGGAATATTTGATTATTGAAAGAAAATTTGCATGTAATAATATCCTTGGGGAAAATATACAGGAAGTATAATTAATGAACTAGCCATTGAAATAGTCCCCAGCCCATATGATCCTCTTCAACTTAATATACTATTTATATGCACAGTTCTTAACGAGAAAGTTTTCTTTTTTGTAAGCAGTTTTCTCTTTGTTCCAAAAGCCATATTTGATTAAGGCTGTAAGGCTGTAGCCAGCAGGCTCTCCCTGTGCAGAGGGCCTTCGTGTTTTATTAATCACTGTAATACAGCACCTGGTGCAGAGCCAGTCAGACAGTAGGCGATCTCCAATCGACACCTCACACTGAGTGCTTGAAGCTGCAATTCCTGCTTCTAATGTGTCAGAATAAGATAACCATTGTACTGTCGCTTCCTGTTTTGAAGTAAAAGTTTCCTCACTGTCCTTTTACATTTCATATTGCTGTGCCATTTCATAGGGCCACCCTGTCAGAGGCCATTGCTTCTAGTTGGCATTTCTGCAGTTAGTATACTGCTGTGTGTTGTAGGTTCTGTTCGGAGCCCCCATGCTAGAGAGAAATTTCCACAGACGTCTTCCATGTACCTGGTGCAGTTAGTGGCAGTGTGACGTTTTACGAAATGCAGTATTCACATTCAGATCCATACCGTGGTGTTGGCTGGGCTGACCTGTGTGTTGTGGCGTTCATGGTGAACTTTTTGATTTCTTTCAAAACTTGCTGAATTTCACCACTGCTCTCTCTGGATATTCTATAAGGTCTTGGGCCTCTCAAACACAAGAAAATGCAATGACTCCCATTCCTTCTCAAAGGATTAATTCATTGTCCAGCCTTGGCACCTGGCATAGGAGCAGACTTTGTTCTTAGTATGTTTGAACCTTGCGTTGGATAAAATGAGGTGTTCTTGTAAAGTTCCAAGGCAGTTATTACCTTGTTGTTGGACGATTTGATATATTAAATCTATATGATACTCTGATTTGGACCGTGCAATTACTGTATTTATGCTGCTAATTACATGCATTTAAAACATCATGAACCATGTAAATCCTATTACAAGACAGGTTGCTTTTGCAATTAAATTTATTTACTTACAAATAACATTTTATTTCATTGTATTTATTTGTGTATGGCTGGCCTCAGAATTGTTCCATAGCTAAGGTTGACCTTCTGATGGCCCTGCCTTACCCTCTTAGGTTCTGAGATGCAAACGTAACGTGTCTGCTCGTGCTCTGGAGCCCGTGCTATTCAGATGTGAATTCTTCCAGATGGGTATCTAGTTACACTGCCTTCCTGATCAAAATCCTGGTGGTATTTGGAGGAGGGAGATGTTGTCCTTCTATCCCGTTGACAGTTTGTCTGAGGTGATGAGTAGGAAGAGGGTTGCTTTGGTTCAGCTTGGAGTGATAGTCTCATCGGTTGGCCTTGTGGCTTTGTCCTGTGGCAAGATTGTGCATCATATTGCCGCATATGTTACAATGATAGCACTCACTCCTGGCCTGGAAGAAAAGGGAGAGGGGAGTAGGGTGCCACAGTTGCCCTTGAGGGCATGACTTAAGGTTTCTCACTAGGGCCCCCCTTTTTCTCCCCAAACTATTACCCTAAAATCTTTTTGATTATTTAGGCTTTTTTTTTTTGTCATGTTTTTTCTCTGTAGACCAGGCTGGCCTAGAAGTCACAGTCTTCCTATCTCTGCCTCCATATTGCTGACAGTATAGGCATGTACTACCGCAGTGTCTGGGCTAGCCCTTTACCACATGGGTCTTTGGGAGTTAGACAATTTTTGAACTATAACAAGAGGTAAAGCTAGAAATTAACAACTAACACAGGATTGCAAAGAGCCCCAAGTAGCCAAAAACCATCAGAAAGCAGAAGGCAAAGTCAGAATCTGACTGTCCGCCAGATATGAACACAGTGCTGTAATTAAAGCGGTGGTGTTTGCCCTGGGCCAGGTAAGTAGCTCGGAGAGGTAAAGAGACCCAGGTAGACCATGGTCTCCTTGCCACTGCAGTCAGGCAGGGAGCAGACTACTCTTGCCTGCCAGTGGCATGAACTTGCATGTCCGTGGCGAGAGATGTACCTACCCACCCCTTCAGGTATGAAGATCGAGTTCTAGAATTGAAATCCCAGAGAAAGGAAGACGAGGCCAGGCAGATGAGTCAGTGGGTAAGGTACTCACTCTCCCTCAAGTCCGACAGCCTGAGTTTGATCCCTGCGGTTCACACGGTAGAAGGGGAAACCTGACTGCTAGAAGCTATCCACTGATCTAGACTTGTACCATGGTTTGTGGAGACCCCACTCTTGTAAAAAGTAAAAGTTTCTGAAAGACAGCATGTTTTTTCTCACTTTGGTCAAAAATCTAGGTCAGTAGTGCACCCAACACTCAACCTAAAGACAGATGGATAAACTGAACTGCCTTAGTAACTTTCTCATGAGAAGATCGTCACAATTTCAGAAGGTGAGGAGGCACCCATGGCCTTATAACCCTGGCACTCGGGAGAAAGAAAGGAAAAAGGAAAAAAGAAAAGGTCATGAAGTTTGCTCTACAAATACCTGTACATTAGAAACTGTCTATATAAAAGCTTACACACAGGACAGGGCATTTACGAATATAAGCAAATTCATTTTTTTTTTTTTTTTCCGGAGCTAAGGACCGAACCCAGGGCCTTGCAAGTGCTCTACCACTGAGCTAAATCCCCAATCCCAAGCAAATTCATTCTTAACAAAACAAGCAAACATAACCTACTTGGTACAGTCATTCACTCAAGAGTTGACAGGAAAACAACACCCCAACACAAGCTGCTAACACTGAAACCTGGAAACAGCAAACACCAAAAGTCAACTCGAAGGCAGCACAGATCAGTCTGTGGGGAAGTATCCAATCAGGAGAGAATGTCCCAGGGTGATAGTCGCACAGAAAAAAACGTAATTTCCAGCCTAGCTCGGCTGCTGCTTCTCAAAGGCTTGCCCTTTCTGAAGTCACCAGTGATTACCTAATTTAAAGAAGGAAAATTGCGGCTACTTTTAAGGTGATCTGCATTCTGCCCCCTTGCTTTTAGAATTACCTTGAAAGTTTACTGTCTGCTTCTGTGTTTCCTTTTCCCCTTATGATGGCATGATACCATCCTGAGGGTGCACCCTTGACTCTTGTTTCCAACCGAGGGAGCCATCCGTGTCTGGATTTGACCGTCACACCCTTACTATGGACTCTTAAGTCTTGACCCTCACCATGTTTACCTCCTGAAAGGTCACCCGATGCACAGTTCCCTCCTGGGTGCCCCCTCCAGAAGGTCCTGTTTGAGTTGTTCCTTTTGTACCAAACTGCTGGCTTCTCTCAGTTTCATGCCATGCTCTATGTTCTCCCGACTCAGGTCGGAACCAGTTATTCAGTCTCTACTTTTCCAAGGTCTCCTTTGCAGCTGCCATTGGCAGGTGCTTTATAGCAGAGTCCATGGAAATTCCCATCCAACTTGACAGCCACACAAACCAGCACTCCCAGGACACCATTCCAGTTGTCGCTGCACCTGTCCAAACCAGTTGACGCTACATAGGCCTTTCACGATTACAAAGACGCCTGTACATTCTTTTTCTTCTGGTCACTACGTCTAGGACCCAGGCTGAGCCCCTATTTCCCACTCTTGGGCAGTGCATCTGTCTGCAGGAAGTGATTAGAACAGCTGACCCAGGTAGGAGAGAGATAATTTGCATGGGAAACGGAAGGTTAGGAATGACAATGCAGCTAAGTCACAGTCACTGGGTCAGATGTTTGGGTGTGATTGTAGCACACAAGACACACAGACGGGGGCATCACGGTCTCTGGGCCGGTAGGGGCAACATCAGAAGACTCAGCTCACACTACCAACAAAGCGGAGAAGCCGCTTCTCAGGAGCGGGAGCCCTCACCTTGGGTGGGAGCCTTCATTCTCAGCAGTCACTGTTTACGAATGGTTCTCGACCTTCCTAATGCTGCAGCCTTTAATACTTGTCCCTCATTTTCTGGCGCCCCCAACCATAAAAGTAATTTTGTTGGCACATACCTTTAAACCCAGCTTTGGGGAGGGAGGGCCAGGTATATCTCTGAGTTCAAGGCCAGGGCTACACACAGAAACCCTGTCTTCAAAACAAAAATTTAAGATTTATTTTTGTTGCTACTTCATAAAATTGTAATTTTGCTACTGTTATGATTCATAATCTAAATATCTGTCTTCTAGTGGTCTTAGGTGACCCCTGTGAAAAGCTTGTTCATCCCCCCCACACACACACACGCAAAGGGTTTACAACCCTCGGGTTGAGAGCTACTGGGCAGGAGGACCAGCAGTCACTTTAAGATGCTCTACTCCCAGTGTTACATGTCCACTCGCCCTAAGTACTTTATCCTTTCAAATCTTTTCAGCTCCTAACTTTTTATTAAGTCATACACGAGTACTTGTGATCAGGTTTGGTGAAGTAGTAAGCCAGACAATGTATTTGCTGCGATGTTTGTCAAAGTGGCTGGCCATGGGAACTCTGGCATAACGTTCATGGGAAGGGCCCTAAGTTGGCCCTTTTCGTGCTCCTTGGAGTATTTCAGGACAGTGTGGTGTATTTTTTCTCCTCAGGACCATCATGAAGTCTCAACCCCCAGTAGAGTGAACTCTGGGATGCCGTAGTCAGACAAAGTACGGTTTCTTCCAGCAGCTCATCCACCATTAGGATGAGGAGGAATCCCGTATCTTGGGTCTTGGCTTTCCATATTCCATAGTGTCAGGATGTCCAACGTTGAGCGTGATGTTCTTCTCAGTAAGGGTCTTCCTGAATGAAATCTGCATCTTGGCTGTGGTTTCACTGCAGATGGTGGGTGTGGAAGGAAAAACAGCCAGAGGCCTAGTGAGTTTCAAGGCCCGAGGCCTTTAATTTTCAAAGTATTTTCTTTGATAATAAATGTTATTAATGCTTACTGAGGCAAGAGGTTTCTATGCTCAAGCCCACTCTTTGCTTGTATTCCAGGCTGGAGTAATGTAGGTTAGTGGGCTTCCTAGAGAAACCTTGTCTCTAAAGGTTTGCATTTCTAGAGCACCTTGTATCACACATTGTGCAAAGCGCTGCGGAGTCAGTCAATTTATTACTCAAGATGCCAGGACTGGTGGTGGTGGACACTCGTGATCCCAGCATTTGAGAAGCTGAGGCAGCAGATGTGCCATGAGTTTGAGGCCAGCCTAGGATATATAGCGAATACCCACCCAGCCAAGACTACTAGAGCAGGATCCATCTCAATAAATGACAACAGTACCAGCAAACAGTAATTCTAAGGGAGATTGTGATCTCCGTGGAAACAGATGCTTTTCACATCAGCAGAATTTCTCTGTGCAGATGACCCAGCTAAGTCATGAGCGCCTATGGAGACATCTGGGAATCATCTGAGAGCTTTGAGCATGTGCCACCGATGAGGTCCGAAACCGTGAATCTGATTTTCTAGGCCAGAATGTTGTGGACCATCTGTATTTTCTGTTGCCCAAGTAATGCTGTCAGGTAGCTAAGATAAACATTTTGTTTCTCAGAAATACTGATTTCTTACAAGTAGCTAGATTATGCCCCCCAACCATTCTCTCTCCTCCACAAACCAAGAGTTTTATGGTACCCTTTGGTACGTTCCTGAAGAAATGTTTCCGGGTCAGCTCTTTGCTTGGGTGGGTGGGTGGAATCCAGTTAGCTTTTTTTAAGTTCCAAAAATGAGCACTAAGTGGCAAAAACTCACAGGGAATCATGGTATTGTCCCAGCATGCTTATTTCTGAACTGTTTTATAGCTCTTTCAAATAACAAGACGACCTTTGTCATTGTATACAAGCCAGTAGTGCTAGTGGGTATAGTGCTGGTTCGGTCCTCCATCCGTGTAAGATAAAATAAATAAAATGAACAAATAAATAACTCAGGAGAAGTCTCTCTGAATTGTGCTCACATTCCCTTACCCACAGCTGGGGTACCCATATATGTGATTCACTTTTAAGGCAGTTAATTTATCATGAATATATGCAAAACGCAATACCTGTCATTTGTTGTCATATTTGAGAATGCTTTCCCCATTAATATATTTTAATACCCCTCTTAATTAATCGACCCACTTAGGAAACGTTTTCAGGGCTTCTTGCTTTCTTGTCTTGGGCTGCTTGCGGCAGCCCCAGCAGTATACAGCAGAGGGCGCTAATGCACCACTCTCCATCACTTAACGTCGCTTCCTGGAAGATTGAGGCGGTGAATACAAAGAATTACGCTGATTACATTGCACTAAAGAATACTGTAGTGACTCCCGCCATCACTTCTACGGTCTCACAACCTCCAGGCACCCTCAGGTCCCACACCCCCGCATGGCTGCAACTTGCTGAGCTACGGTTGCTGTAGTCAGGGCAGGCAGGATATGCTGTGGGGCTGGGGCGGCGGTGGGCGTGGCCGTGGTTCTACAAACAGGGGAAATGCCCGTCCTTCCATAGTCCGTTACTGTCTTCTGTTTTCACATCATACATGGATCTTTCTCATGAGGGTAGGTAAAGCCTCACATTCTCCTAAACTTACTAACCTGGACTGCAAGGCCATTGAAGGTGGTGCCTACACCGGATAGAGGTGGGCTGGATGCTTTCAAGCGTCAGCAACGTAACTTATTTTCTCTTGTAAGCTGTGTTTGGGCTTATTTTTATTTTGTTAATTCTTACCCTCACTTTTCATTGTGAGCCCCACCTCAACTCATATTCAACTAAATTCCCCCGTATCTAACTTATGCTTACGTTCATTCTCATAATTTATATATTGTTTACCTGTTACTTCCTCCAGGAAGGCTTGCCTCCTCCTCTGAGGGGTCTGCCTTTCTTTGTTCATGTAGTATTTGGCTAGTAGGGAGATCAGCGGTAGAGTATGTGCTGAGCCTGCACAAGGCCCTGGGTTCAATCCCCAGAAGCAGGAAGAACAGTCAAACGTGGTGTGGTGTGTGTGTGTGTGTGTGTGTGTGTGTGTGTGTGTGTGTCTTGTGTGTGTGTATGTGTGTGTGTGTGTGTGTGTGTGTGTGTGTGTGTGTGTGTGTGTGTGTGTGTGTGTGTGTGTGTGATCCCAGCTGTTTGGAGGTAGAGGCAGGGGGAGCAAGGACTCAACTTCATCCTTTACTGTATATATCGGAAAAAGAAGAAAGAAGTGAAGAACCCCGAGTTTATTTACTGAACTCACTGCACTGCGATTCTAATCGTCTCTGATTTGTGCCTGTTTACACCATTGTGGCAGTTACTTATTTGCATTCTCTTCATCTAAGCACAGTTCTTGGAAAACACAAAACCTATCAGTATTTGTTGACTAGGAAGGGCTTCAGTCTTTTTTCTTTTTTTTTTTTTTTTAAATTTTTTATTAGATATATTTCTTTACTTACATTTCAAATGGTATTCCCTTTTCCCATTTCCTGTCCATAAGCCCACATCCCCACCCCGTCTCCCATACGGGTGTTACCCCATCTACCTCCCTTACCCCCCACCCTGACTTCCCCTGCACTGGGATTCCAACCTTGGCAGGACCAAGGGCTTCCCCTTCCACTGGTGCCCCAACAAGGCTATTCTCTGCTATATATGCAGTTGGAGCCCTGGGTCAGTCCATGTACAGTCTTTCGGTAGTGGTTTAGTCTCTGGAAGCTCTGGTTGGTTGGCATTGTTGTTCTTATGGGGTTGCAAGCCCCTTCAGCTCTTTGAATCCTTCATCTAATTCCCCTAAACGGGGTCCTGTTCTCAGTTCAGTGGTTTGCTGCTAGCATTGACCTCTGTATTGGACATGCTCTGGCTCTCAGGAGAGATCTATATCCGGTTCCTGTCAGCATGCACTTCTTAGCTTCATCAATCTTATCTCATTTTGGTGGCTGTGTGTGTGTGTGTGTGTGTGTGTGTGTGTGTGTGTGTGTGTGTGTGTGTGTGTGTGTGTGTGTGTGTATGGGCCATATGTGGCAGGCTCTGAATGGCCAATCCTTCAGTCGCTGCTCTAAACTTTGCTTCCATATCTCGTCCTATGGATACTTTTTCCCCCTTTCAAGAAGGACTGGGAGCATCTGCATTTTGGTCAATCCTTCTTGAGCTTCCTGTGGTCTGTGGATTGCATCTTGGTAATTTGAGCTTTGGGGCTAATATCCACTTGTCAATAAGAGCATACGTAAAGTGTGTTTTCTGTGATTGGATTTACCTCACCCAGGATATTTTCAATTCATTCCATTTGCCTATGAATTTCTTGAAGTCGTTTTTGATAGCTGATAATATTCCATTGTGTAAATGTACCACATTTTTTAATCCATTACTCTGTTGAAGGGCGTCTAGGTTCTTTCCAGCTTCTGGCTATTATAAATAAGGCTGCTATGAACATAGTGGAGCATATGTCTTTGTTGTATGTTGGAGCATCTTTTGGGTATATGCCCAGGAGAGGTATAGCTGGGTCCTCAGGTA
The DNA here is from genome assembly GCF_011064425.1 of Rattus rattus. Classification (NCBI taxonomy): domain Eukaryota; kingdom Metazoa; phylum Chordata; class Mammalia; order Rodentia; family Muridae; genus Rattus; species Rattus rattus. The sequence continues at coordinate 144,352,138 of NC_046156.1, read as the reverse complement.
GTTCAATGTCCAATTTTCTGAGGAACCTCCAGACTGATTTCCAGAGTGGTTATAACAGTTTTCAATCCCACTAACAATGGAGGAGTGTTCCTCTTTCTCCACATCCTCACCAACATCTGCTGTCACCTGAGTTTTTGATCTTAGCCATTCTGTCTGGTGTGAGGTGGAATCTCAGGGTTCTTTTGATTTGCACTTCCCTGATGACTAAGGATGTTGAACATTTCTTTAGGTACTTTTCAGCCATTCAATATTCCTCAGCTGAGAATGTTTTGTTTAGCTCTGAACCTCATTTTTAATGGGGTTATTTGGTTCTCTGGAGTCTAACTTTTTGAGTTCTTTGTATATTTTGGATATTAACCCTCTATCAGATATAAGATTGGTAAAGATCTTTTCCCAATCTGTTGGTTGCCATTTTGTACCAATGACAGTGTCTTTTGCCTTACAGAAGCTTTGTAGTTTTATGAAGACCCATTTGTCGATTCTTGATCTTAGAGCATAAGCCATTGATGTTTTGTTCAGGAAATTTTCCCCAGTACCCATGTATTCGAGACTCTTCCCCACTCTTTCTTCTATGAGTTGGAGTGTATCTGGTTTGATGTGGAGGTCCTTGATCCACTTGGACTTAAGCTTTGTACAGGGTGATAAGCATGGATCGATTTGCATTCTTCTGCATGCTGACCTCCAGTTGAACCAGCACCATTTGCTGAAAATGCTATCTTTTTTCCATTGGATGGTTTTGGCTCCTTTGTCAAAACATAGGTGTGTGGGTTCATTTCTGGGTCTTCAATTCTGTTCCACTGGTCTATTTGTCTGTCCTCTGTACCAATACCATACAGTTTTTATCACTATTGCTCTGTAATACTGCTTGAGTTCAGGGATAGTGATTCCCCCGGAAGTTCTTTTATTGTTGAGTATAGTTTATGCTATCCTGGGTTTTTTGTTATTCCAGATGAATTTGCAAATTGCTCTTTCTATCTCTATAAAGAATTGAGTAGGAATTTTGATGGGGATTGCATTGGATCTGTAGATCACTTTTGGTAAAATGGCCATTTTTACTATATTAATCCTACCAATCCATGAGCATGGGAGACCGTTCCATCTTCTGAAAGCTTCTTCAATTTCTTTCTTCAGAGACTTGAAGTTCTTGTCATACAGATATTTCACTTGCTTGGTTAAAGTCACACCGAGGTATTTTATATTATTTGGGACTATTGCGAAGGGTGTCATTTCCCTAATTTCTTTCTCAGCCTGTTTATCCTTTGTGTAGAGGAAGGCTACTGATTTAGTTGAATTAATTTATACCCGGACACTTTGCTGAAGTTGTTTATCAGGTTAAGTAGTTCTCTGTTGGAAGTTTTGGGGTCACTTAAGTATACTATCATGTCATCTGCAAATAATGATAATATGACTTCTTCCCTTCCAACTCATATCCCTTTGACCTCCTTTCATTGTCTGCTCTGGCTAGGACTACTATATTGAGTAAGTAGGGAGAGAGTGGGCTGCCTTGTCTAGTCCTTGATTTTAGTGGGATTGCTTCAAGTTTCTCTCCATTTAGTCTAATGTTAACAACTGGTTTGCTGTATATAGCATTTACTATGTCTAGGTATGGGCCTTGAATTCCTATTTTTTCCAGGACTTTTATCATGAAGGGGTGTTGAATTTTGTCAAATGCTTTCTCTCAGCATCTAATGAAATGATCATGTAGTTCTTATCTTTGAGTTTGTTTATACAGTAGATTACATTGATGGATTTCCATATATTGAAACATTCCTGCATCTCTAGGATGAAGCCTATTTGATCATGATAGATAATCATTTTGATGTGTTCTTGGATTCGGTTTGCCAGAATTTTATTGAGTATTTTTGCGTCAATATTCAAAAGGGAAATTGGTCTGAAGTTCTCTTTCTTTGTTGGGTCTTTGTGTGGTTTCAGTATAAGAGTAATTGTGGCTTCATAGAAGGAATTTGGTAGTGCTCCATCTGTTTCAATTTTGTGGAATAGTTTGGACAGTATTGGTATGAAGTCTTCTATGAAGGTCTGATAGAATTCGGCACTGAACCCATCTGGTCCTGGGCTCTTTTTGGTTGGGAGACTTTTAATGACTGCTTTAGGATTTATGGGGTTGTTTAGATGGTTTATCTGTTCCTGATTTAAATTTGGTACCTGGTAGCTGTCTAGAAAATTGTCCGTTTCATCCAGATTTTCCAGTTTTGTTTAATATAGGCTTTTGTAGTAGTATCTGATGATTTTTTTTTAATGTCCTCTGATTCTGTTGTTATGTCTCCCTTTTCATTTCTGATTTTGTTAATTTGGACACACTCTCTGTGTCCTCTGGTTAGTCTGGCTAAGGGTTTGTCTATCTTGTTGATTTTCTCAAAGAACCAGCTTTTGGTTCTGTTGATTCTTTGTATAGTCCTTTTGTTTCTACTTGGTTGATTTTAGGCCTGAGTTTGATTATTTCTTGCCTTCTACTCCTCCTGGGTGTATTTGCTTCTTTTTGTTCTAGAGCTTTTAGGGGTGCTGTCAAGCTGCTGACATATGCTCTCTCCTGTTTCTTTCTGCAGGCACTCAGCGCTATGAGTTTTCCTCTTAGCACTGCTTTCATTGTGTCCCATAAGTTTGGGTATGTTGTACCTTCATTTTCATTAAATTCTAAGAAGCCTTTAATTTCTTTCTTTATTTCTTCCTTGACCAAGTTGTCATTGAGTAGAGCATTGTTCAACTTCTATGTATATGTAGGCTTTCTGTCGTTATTGTTATTGAAGACCAGCCTTAGTCTGTGGTGATCTGATAAGATGCATGGGATTATTTCTATCTTCCTGTATCTGTTGACACCTGTTTTGCGACCGATTATATGGTCAATTTTGGAGAAGGTTCCAAGAGGTCGTGAGAAGAAGGTATATCCTTTTGTTTTAGGATGGAATGTTCTATAAATATCTGTTAAATCCATTTGGTTCATAACTTCTGTTAGTTTCTCTATGTCTCTGTTTAATTTCTGTTTCCATGATCTGTCCATTGATGAAAGTGGGGTGTTGAAACCTCCTACTATTATTGTGTGAGGTGCAATGTGTGCTTTGAGCTTTAGTAAGGTTTCTTTTATGAATGTAGGTGCCCTTGCATTTGGAGCATAGACATTTAGGATCGAGAGTTCATCTTGGTGGATTTTTTCCTTTGATGAATATGAAGTGTTCTTATCTTTTTAATGAGTTTTGGTTGAACGTCAATTTTATTTGATATTAGAATGGCGACTTCAGCTTGTTTCTTCGGGCCATTTGCTTGGAAAGTTGTTTTCCAGCCATTTACTCTGAGGTAGTGTCTGTCTTTGTCACTGAGGTGTATTTCCCGAATGCAGCAAAATGCTGTGTCCTCTTTACATAGCCAGTCTGTTAGTCTATGTCTTTTTATTGAGGAATTGAGTCCATGTTTCCTGTTATTTTTGTTGTTAGAGGTGGAATTATGTTTGTGTGTCTCTCTTTTAGTTTCATTGCAACGAAATTATATTCTTGCTTTCTGTACTGTGTAGTTTCTCTCCTTGTGTTGGAGTTTTCCATCCATTATCCTTTGTAGGGCTGGATTTATAGAAAGATAATGTGTAAATTTGGTATTGTCATGGAATATCTTGGTTTCTCCATCTATGTTAATTGAGAGTTTTGCTGGATACAGTAACTTGAGCTGGCATTTGTATTCTCTTAGGATCTGTATGACATCTATCCAGGATATTCTGGCTTTCATAGTCTCTGGTGAAAAGTCTGGTGTAATTCTTATAGGTCTGCCTTTATATGTTACTTGACCTTTTTTCCTTACTGCTTTTAATATTCTTTCTTTGTTTTGTGCATTTGGTGTTTTGACTATTATGTGATGGGAGGAGTTTCTTTTCTGGTCCAATCTATTTGGGGTTCTGTAGGCTTCTTGTATGTTTATGGGCATCTCTTTCTTTAGGTTAGGGAAGTTTTCTCTAATTTTGTTGAATATATTTATGGGCCCTTCAAGTTGGGAGTCTTTACTTTCTTCTATACCTATTATCCTTAGGTTTGATCTTCTCATTGTGTCCTGGATTTTCTGGTTGTTTTGAGCTAGGACCTTTTTGCGTTTTACATTATCTTTGACAGTTGTGTCGATGTTTTCTATTGTATCTTCTGCCCCTGAGATTCTCTCTTCTATCTGTTGTATTCTGTTGGTGATGCTGGTATCTACGGCTCCTTGTCTCTTCCTTAGGTTTTCTATATCCAGGGTTGTCTCCCTTTGTCCTTTCTTTCTTGTTTCTATTTCCATTTTTAAATCCTGAATGGTTTTGTTCAATTCTTCACCTATTTGGTTGTGTTTTCTTGTAGTTCTTTCAGGGATTTTTGTGTTTCCTCTTTAAGGGCTTCTACTTGTTTACTTGTGTTTTCCTGCATTTCTTTAAGGGAGTTCTTTATGTCCTTAAAGTCCTCCATCATTATCATAAAATGTGATTTTAAATCTAAATCTTGCTTTTCCGGTGTGTTTGGATGTCTAGTATTTCCTTTGGTGGGAGAACTGGGCTCTGATGATGACAAGTAGTCTTGGTTTCTGTTGCTTAGGTTCCTGCGCTTGCCTCTAACCATTGGGTTGTCTCTGGTGTTTGCTTGTCTTGCTGTTTCTGAGAGTAATTTGACGCCCCCTGTAGGCCTCTGTGTCAGCACTCCTGTAGAACTGTTTTCCTGTTTTCTTTCAGCCTTTCTGAGAACAGGTGCTCTGATTTCAGGTGTGTCGGTGCTCCTGGAGACTGTCTTCCAGCTCTAGGCGCAGGCAGGAATCAAAGGGTCCTGCCCCTGATTGCTCCTAGGTCCTTGCACCCAGGGGACACAGTCAGCACTAGGTGATTCCCTCTTGGGCCTGGAATGTGGGCAGAAGGTAGTCTCCTCTGACTTCTCAGGAGTGTCCACACTAATGAGGGCCCAGCTCTCTTCACCACAGGATTTGGGTTCAGGGAGCTGTTTGGCCTGTTCAGTTCCATCCTGGATGCAGACCAGAACCGCAGGTACCGGTGACTGACTGTTCCTATATTCCTGTGTCCAGAGGCACTGTGCAGTTTCCCCTTGGACCAGGGATGTGGGCAGAGGTGTGCAGATGTGGCAGTCTGTCCTGCGGTCTCAGGATGTCTGCACTTCTGGGTGTTCAGCTCTCTTTCCCACGGGATTTGGGTGCAGGGAACTGTGGAATGGTCGGCTTCAGTCTTTAATGGCACCTCTTATGCCACTCTGCACAAAGACTGGAGATCAGAAACTTTGCCTAGAATTCCAAATTGTCCCTCTCCCAGAAACACTAAGGACGACAACATTTACTACTTCATATGTAAAAAAAAAATCTAAAGCTAACAAAACGTACAGATCACTTCAGTTTCAAAGTGAGAGGCAGGAGATGTAAAAACTATAATAAATTTTCTCTTCTACTATAAAACTGAACCAAACTGTGATAGTGTAGCATTCATAGATACTGAGGATTTCACTACAGTGAGAAATTTGGGTGATCAGGACCCTTAAACTCAGGCTTTGATCCTCCCAGGGGGCAGTTTGCATAAGCCCCATCCCATCCTGACCCTGATTCCACCCTGCAGCTCAAGGTGGGAGGAAGAATACACTTTGAAAATAAGATTACCCTGGATTACATCCCCCCCAAAAAGGCCTGAGAGTTCCCAGCTAATCCTCCGGTGCTGACAGGGCTCTGAAGCCTGGCTGCTCTGCTGACCTATTTACAGAGAACCTCCTCACTCTCTGCTTGCTGTAAAGACAGCTGCGTCCTTCCTGTCCTGGCTCAGGCCACGCTAATGAAAGGCAAGACCCCAGAGACTGTTGCTAAGGTTTTCTTCACTTTCACCCCGTCTCAACACCGCACAAGACAGTCCGAAAGCCTGTGGGCCACTTCCTAGGACAGGGAGCAGTCCTGTCTGACATTCATGTAAAAACTGTTACCTGAGATAGAGAGATAGAGATAAGTTAGACATGTTAGGTATCATGTATGTTTACATACATACATACACACACACACACACACACACACACACACACACACACACACACACACACACGGTGGATTGAGAGAGCTCTCTCTGCTGTAAATCCCATTCTTGAGCTGAGTCATTTTCCAGAGGTCCTGCACTGGTGAGTCTGTCACACCTTCCTGGTCATCCTAGGGCAGAGCTACAGCCTGGGCAAACATTTGTTCCAGCCAAAAGCACTTCACATGTCGAGATTACTCCTTCAGTAAGGACTATTCCACCACTGGCAAACCGGGCTGGAGTGTTTCAAATACAGAAAGATGTGGGGGACACCTGCCATGCTCTTGGGTCACCTGGCTGGTAGCAAGTTAAAGGTATAGGCATACCATGGTGGGGAAGAAACTAGCATCCATCCAACAGGGACAATCGTGTGGAGATTGTCTTTACCGGCCGTGGAATCACTCAAATAGGTTCCTGGATGCCAAAGGTTGGGCAGCTGAGCTCTGTGGTCCCCACTGTCACCGCATGGTACCAATGCACTATGAGAGAAACCCAAGGAATTCGGAAACGATGGCAAATGAATATATGCTGAAAGAATTGGATTTTCCCAAGGAACCAGGTTGCTTCCTTTACACTCATCCTACACATTCTGAAAACAGG